>NW_009193115.1:0-5950 GCF_000690835.1 Fulmarus glacialis
TGATTCTATATTGTATAAATTCACATTTTAACAGCATGAAGCTTACTCCCACAGGTCTGCTCTGCAGTTATTGCTCCCAATCAAGCTCTCAGTATTATTTGGTGTGATTCAGGTGCTTATATTTATCAACATTGCTATATTGTCTCATTCTGAAAGCCAAAAAGATTAGTGTACACCTAAACATGTAAAATAGGATTATAAATTCAAGTAATTATACTCTAGTTATACATCATCAATAAACTATTCAACTCAAATTCCCATCCTCATATTCACCTCCTTATTCACTTTGACTTGTCCCTTGTATGTCCCATTACTTATCACTTTCTCTTTGTAAATTAAATATATATTATTCTACATATAATAACTTCCATGTTATGAAAATTATGCATAACAGCTTTTATCTGTGTTATATTTAATAACAGTATTTTGTACTTGGCATAACACCATTTGTGTCTGAATCTCAGATTGATTTTTAGCCTTTTTCTCCTTACCAAACTGGGCAAATGCAAGAAAACAATGAAGTTAAAAATCATACTATCAGGCATCATCCCACCTGAGGGACCATCAGCTGGAACTCTGTTCAGTTGTCCATGGAATTCAAAGGGACTTTCTGTGGGGGCAAGATATAATGCCAAGAATATACTAAAGTGGTAAACAAGCTTCCAAAGGGGCTAAGGAAGACAACCACATTTCTCACTCAAGGATTGTCCCAGAAGGCCCTAAACTCTTCATGGTCAGTCCTCAAGCAACTCTTTACACCCTTCTCTTTATACACAGCGAAGAGTCTCCTTGCAAGCTGAAGGTCATTGGGCTCAGTTCTTCAGTTCACTGCCAAGGGGAGGCAACATATGTACTAGTGAAAAGGCCCAGTCATATGCCTAATGTTAAGAGCTC
Organism: Fulmarus glacialis; assembly: GCF_000690835.1. Classification (NCBI taxonomy): domain Eukaryota; kingdom Metazoa; phylum Chordata; class Aves; order Procellariiformes; family Procellariidae; genus Fulmarus; species Fulmarus glacialis. The sequence goes on from NW_009193115.1 coordinate 895, forward strand.
AATTTAAATAAGATATAGGCAAACACGGGCATAACAAAATGAGTCTACATGCTGGTTCCACGGCTTGTTAAAAATTTGATAGTAGTTGTTGGGCTTGGAGATTTATTTTAATTTAAAATAACGCAGTATCACAGAAAACACTGAAACTTCAGAATCCATTTACCAGCCCCCTCATCTAATGCTCTGATTTTTGCATGGTGAGTGATAACTCAAATAGTTAATTCTCTTTGGCAGGAGGGCAAGCATTACAAAAATCACTCTAATTAGCTTTATTCACAATCTGTGAAGGTTGTGTTCAGTCTTCACCAAAGAAATGCAACAACACTGAAGAGAAGCAAAGCTGATACATTCTTGATAAAATAGATTTAATTAAAAATCTCTTGGCAAACATGCATTCACCCTTGTCCTCTACCTTCCCAAACTCTCAGCACATCCATGCTAAGATATTCTCGACATACAAGTTGTTTCTCAGCTCCACCCTCAAATCTTCCACTTGCTCTTGACCTTTCTTACACAAGTTTTCCCACAGATGCCCACCCATGGCTGATGGGCTCAATTGTGTCCCGCAGTGGGTCCATTGCAGAGATGGCTGGAACCAGCTGTGTCCAGCACGGAGCAGCCCCTGATATCTCTCCACCGAGGTCACCCCTGCAGATCCCACCACCACGACTACCAAAACCTTACCACCTACACCCAATACAGCAAGATATCTTTCATTCTGAAAGCAGTAATTTCAATTTCCCTGTAATTCCTGCCAAGTACTTCTATTAAAACTTGTATATAAACGTACACACACAAAGGAAGTACAACCTTTTAAGTGAAAATTGAATGAGACTTTTTCCACTTTTCCCCAAAGGGAAATGCAAGCATTAAACAGTTTAAAATTGGACCAAACACCATAGTTACCTCAGGATGGACAGTTTGTTTTTCAAAGCCAGACCTAACTGCTGCTGTAGCTTTGCAGCAACTCCGCTGCAGAAAGGGATTTCCCCACCCACCTACCTATGAGAAAGGTAGGAAAATTAAATCTGTTCCAGCCACTGAAATATACCACTACTGAGCCAAACTGCACTCACAGGGGGTCTCTGCTCATATTGTCAGCACAATACCCTTGCTGTCATAGGAGAAATTCGAAGTGATGCTAATGTGCTTCCAGCATAGCAACCTTTAACCACCAATGATGTATTCCACAGTGCTTCCTAATTCACTGGAAAACTGTGACTGTTCTTAACTTAGTTTATGACAGCTGAAAGTGTGCTATGACTTTAGGTTCAGACGAAAGAGTAAAGTTACACCATATCTACAGGCAATAATCAACCAGTTTTGGGATGTGAGACTACGAAATTAGGATAGTAGAAAAGAACTGTTTTTAGTTAGCTGTGGCCCCTCTGTAACTCCCAACTGTATTGGCTTAAGTAACCCATGGAAATAAAAGTTATGTACTGTCAGATTCTGTGCTCAGGGCTGTTGGGAACCCAGAAATATACCTCAGATGCTAACTCTTTGGAAGTAGGCATTATTAAGAAGCACATTTTCAGGTTATGTATCTGTCATGAAGCAGCCCACTACTGGAACATCTAGAACACCAATGGGTTTATACTCCCTGGTGTGTAAGCAACAAACCCTAAATAGCACCTGACTGAACTAAATGACCTCAGAAGTTCTCCATCTATGGTTCCTCTTCTGTGAATAGATGCTGCAAATGAAAGCAGCTGAGGCAAAAATAAAATGTATTAATTTTCTGGTGGCAGTCTTAACAAAATTGCCTATGCTCATACTTGAACCGGGACTGTTGAGACAGTTTAAAAGATCTCATAGCTTGTCTTTTTGTCTCATTTTTTATATGCTTTTACATTCATTTTTGTTCCTCACCTTCAGCAGCACTGAGACATATTAATATTCAATTACTTTAATGGACATTTTGCATTTACTGTTTTTAGTACAATATATTATTTTAACAGACCAGTCTCCCACCTAAGTCTAAAATATAATTTTCTGTAGTACTATATTGCTGTGAATTTATTCGACTGGGAGTTAAGTCTGAGTTTCTACATATTAGGGAGGATTATTGTGTTACTTCTTCCCTTTAGTAAATGGAACTCATTAATATCATCTACCTATACAGATGTGTATAGACAACTAGATAACATCCTACAGCTTACACTGTACTGCTGTACTATGCTAGTAGAATTCAACAGGAGCATAGAGACTGAAATCATTTTTTATGTGGCAAGCTTTAAATTAGAGGTCTTTATCTCCCTGAATACATATATTTTTTTACTTATGAGGCATGGTTGAAACTAAATTTCAGTCATTCCAAACAAATGACTCAATTACATTCACAGGAAAGATGCCATCTTAAAAAGTAAATAAATTCCATTGGGGCAACTGTAAAATGACAACCCAATGTGCAGCAAAATTATTTAGTGCCAGGATAATGGAAGATGTATGACTTATCTTGTGAAGGAAAAACTGAAGAACATTCTTGGTATAATTCAAACAAAATTGATATTCAGCATCAATTGTTAAACATTCAAATATCCTGTATGGATCGTTAATACCGCTCCCAGCCCCCATTCAAATTCTAGTAGGGGACATTGCTTAGCATCGTATGGGTGTTCATAGAACCGGGAGGCATACACAACAGCTTTTTTTCCGTTTTCTTCTCCCCCACTTCTTTTTTTTGCCTTTTTTTAAAGAAACAAAAAGCATCAACAACTTGTTTCCATTTGCAGACTTCAGTGCCAGTGAACAGGGCCACCTACAGCTGTTTCATGCCTCTGGAAAAATTGTCCAGAGGGGTTTCTGGGACACTGCTGCTGCACCATCTGAGCGGACAGCAGCAAAACAGCCAAAGGAAGCTGGTATAATGGTTATTTCTGAATTTCTCTAGGCCCCCTTGCATCCTTACTTTTGCAGGAACCCAGCAAAACTGCCCACAAACAGCCCTCCTTTCCTCTCCATGTAACACATGTCCCTTCACAGTGGCCTTACCAGCAGGAGACTACAAAATAGTCCTTCGTGCAGTGCTCTCTGACTGCAACATCTCTTTTTGATAAGATGCAGCAGGGGGAAGAAAGCAGTTTGTAAACATTAAGGAAGGATATTGTTATGACAGACTCCAGGATGCAGAATAGTCCAGAGTCTTATCTCCTACTCCCTGGACAGACAAGTCATGAACTTCCTATACCCACAAAACAGTAAAATCACAACCCCTTTTGGCATCAGAGGCAAAATGCTCATCAACTTCTGGAGGCATGCATTTACCCAGCAGCAACGATCACCACCAATCTGCTCAGCACACACAGTTAGAAATAATTGTGATTTAGATGTTTCAGTGTGCCACTTCAATTTTAGGATCCTTGTTGATCTACTGCTTTGTTTTTAGAATCACGTCTTCAGGAAAGCTTATTGTTTTAAACGAATTAAATTTCTGCGTAACAGAATATTAAAATAGTTTGCTTGAATCAATCTTAACCATTAAATGTTTATGGCACATACTTTTTGTTTCACTCCTACATCTCTCTAAAAATCAGTTGATTAGTGTTAGATATGGGCAATGCACAGAGGAAACATGCAACACGTGTACAGAAAAAAATGACAAGGACAGAGAGAGACGGCATCCAATGTCCCCATTAGAAATACTTGCAATTCAAAACCAGACAAATCTGCTTCACTTAGAAAAGAGCACACACATCCTAGGCTTTAAAGAACAAAGGGACGAGCATTGAATGGTACTGCAATAAGAAATGCTGAATATAGTCTTCTGTAGCAGTCACAGTAAGACACAAGCAAGATGTTATCTTTACCCTCAACAGCTGGAAAAAGTCCTATGCCTCCAAATTGCCACAGCGTACAAGACGTGAACCCTTGAAGAAACAGGCAGGTATTAATCTCTGTTGTGCACTGTTGTGCTAATAAGAATAGAAGCCCAAACCACAAAATTCAAATTTAACTTTGTGAACAACCTGCAACTTAAAGGCTGGCAGGGAGTGAGAAGGGAGGAAGAGAAGGAGGAAGGGAAATAAACGTGGAAGAGGAGAGAGGAAAAAGTGAATGAACGAGTATTACACATTTCAGAGTTTGTAGGAAACTTTCAGTTCAAACATTGTTAGAGCAATCACAGGTTCATTTAAAAATGATGAATGAAAACTCAAGAATAGAGAAACAGCTCCAAATTGGCAGAAGAGCCATTTCCACACGCAGGGGTGAAATGATGCTTGACAGTGTTATTCATCAGTAGAATTGGTTTTAAACTGGAAGTTTAACCTGATACTTTGCTTTAATCCCAAACTATGCACTACAACACCACACAGACATAAGCCTTCCATACTTTTCTGAATAGTTGTAACTTCAATTTTTTAGAACTGTTATTTAGAATTATTTAGAATCATAGTAAATAAGGAGGTAACTAAGTCAAAAAAAATCAAAACACATTTTCATTTGCAATTTCTACATCAGAACAGCATGACTTGTCATCAGTAGAAACACACATCTGTTCAGGAGAGCATCCCCTTGGCGAGGACAGCACACAAGAACATTCTTAATTTTATGTTTAAACTTATAGTTAGGCATCTACGTGGTACTGCCTCAACAAAAGGCAGATACAATCCCCTATTTAAGCAGTTTCCCACATCAATGTCTAAGGCTACAATGTACCTTCCTTATTAAACACAGGAGAGGAATATGGAAATCTTGAGTTACTGATACCATGCAATGCATCAAAAAATATACTGGTATTTATCAGCAACTTCACAAAATTATTCTTTTCTTTCTCCTTCTGATGGCTGGCAAAATGTGGGGCATTTTATGATGTTGAGGCCCAGGGTGAGAGGGCAACAGATGGAGGAAGAAGGTAGGAAGGGGTGCCATATTTCAGGAAGTCCATACATTCGCCACATCCACCACAAAAAATCCCAGAAGCCATGCTGGTACCCATAGTTCCATTCTAGCACTTGGATGCCCTCATGAGCAGGCTACAAAAGTAGGGTTTCCTCTCTCATGTTATCTCTGGTCCGTAAGCCTTGATTTCAGGCTTGATTCAGGAAAAAAAGGA
>NW_009193116.1:0-6026 GCF_000690835.1 Fulmarus glacialis
TATTATTATATTCCTTTATCTTCATGACCACACAATGCAGCTTCTGGAAAATAAGTGAATGTTGAAACTGCACGACTAGCAAAATATATACATGGAAGTGTGACTAATATTTAAACATATTCACCCCTGTTCCACTCAACACTTCAGTATCATTTGTTTTTCTACTTTATGTGGTAATTTTATTTCTGTCCACAGATAATTTAGAATTGCTTTCTACTTACATCATTAAACTCAGCCTGAATTATGCAGCTGGTGTCTGAAATCACCTGCATTCTCACTTTACAGTTTCACTGACTCTTCTTACAACATAGACATGTTTTTAAGGAGGGAGTGTAAAATATTTACTTGTAAACTCACTTGGCATCTTCTCTAATATAGTCAAGGAAAGAAAGTAAAAAAAAAAATGTGCATGCCACATAAGAATGTTACCAAGAATATTGCTGTAGCTGGACAGCAATACAGAGGACAGACTGAAACCACTAAAATGCAAAACTTAATATCAGAATTGGAATTTAGTTTTGAAAAAGTGTTTTTCAGTCTCTTGGTATCAGAAAATAGTTACCAAGCAACACTGCAGATATTGGTAATGCAGGCAGATCTATTCAAATAAAAAATATTCAAAACATTGTCATTATCAGGGGAGCTATGTTATTGCTGGATTCATAACATTTGGTATCTGGACATTTTCATATTCTACTCCTTGAGCAAAAATCTGCTTTTCCTGAAGAAGGTGCCCTTAATGTTACTTACGTTAGATTAAGCTTGCAGGGATATGGCACCATCTGCTGTAGTTCCACCTGTATTTTGCTGGGCTGATATAGTAACGGATGCCAACCACTGAAGGGCAAATAGATGGTGAGTATATACATAGTATGTGTGAGAAGAAGCAAAGGAATAGCTTTTTCCTAAGAACACTTTTGCAATGATTGGCATGGGATTTCAGCAAAAGTCTTTGTGTTGAATTGTCCAGTTGTTCCTCAGGAAAATAGCAAATGAATGGGTTAGATCCAGAATTATCTTCTTGTTACCTAGAATCCATCTACGTTTTAGAAGAAGCAGAGTAGACAGCAAAATTGCTAAGAGCGTGTCTTGCAAGCTGGCTGCAGTATGGAAAAGAGTAATGTTACAGAGCCAGGGATTACTATTCCCTTGCCACGTGGCTTTGGGTAGAGGCACCCCGGATGTTGTTGCAGATTGGGTCAAACTGTTGGGAAAAACCACAGTCCTTCAGGTTGGCTGCAAGAAGTTCTAGAGCTCCCGAAAGCAGACAGCGGAATTAATGGTCAGCTCCAAACCCCAGAAAATAGTCCTTCTCCCTGTTGGATCCAGAGATGCGTGCAACTGGAACCCCGCTGATCAGAACAACACACTTCCATTTCAATACTTTATTGAGCTGGAGTGTGTAGGTGACACACAAACACACTCTGTAGGCAGACAGTGATGATTGTTCCAGCACAACCCAAGTATGTAAGGTAAGTCTAGCCCGAGGAAAGGCCCTGGGAGGCCCTTTCAGAAAGGGGATTTGATTCTGACAGCAATGGAACGAGTACATGTTTTTCCATTCCTCGTGAAGTGGTAAAAAGGGAGACTTTGCCTATTCTTGAGAAGGACCACAATTATCTACAAGTTATCTGATGTCCTCATCAAGTTCTCCTCCTGGATGAAAAAGACAGTAAGGCCCTGCATCTTTTGCTTGACTGCTTGGGCCAAGTGGGGAAATGGTCCTGAGACCTGTGATAGAAGGAGGATAAAGTGGCAAGAATTCAGGGAAGAGATATAAAAAAAATGACAGCTGTTTGGAAGGTCTGATTTACAGCAATAATACCCAATCACCTCAACCTGTGTGTTGAACAAGTTGCTCTAAAGACGCCCTGAGCTACTCTCTGCACTTCAAAGAAGGATCTCTTGTGCTGTGCTCTTTGCTGTATGAAACAGGACAAGGAGAACATTTACTTGTGGGTTTTGGGGCATCCCATTTCCAGCTGGCATCTGACTCTATAAAACAGTCAATATCTGGAGCAAGCTAAAAAAGCTTGAGCTTGGTCTGAATCAGCAAGATGTAACTCTCAGCTACTGCGAACAGTTCTGGGGCCGGCAGTCATGAAAGGCTGGGGGAGACAGGAGGGGAGTCTGCTTTTGCTGTTGTCAGTCTCCTAATTCAGGCAAAACAAATGAAGCAGCCAGTGCCGCTCTACTCACCTCAGTAGTGCAAAAAGCAGAAGACAGCAACAGCCAGCAGGGAAGGGATACTTGCTTTCTAGCTCCTCTCTCCTGTGAGGGCAAAGGAAGCTAGGGAAGCCAGCAACCTCTCCGTTCCTCTTTTAAATTTGGGCTGAAGGAGATGCATCCATTTTAACATGCGGCTCTGAGAACACCTTTTCAAATGATAGCTTTCTTTCTTAATGCAAATGCTTGTAAGGGCCACAGTTTAGATCCTCAAGGGCCGCATGCTGTGGGCAATTAAAGGGTTCTGATAAACATAAAGGCGATCTTTTATCACAGTCATCTCTCTTCATAGGCAGCGGTAAGAGTATCCCTCTTAGAGGATGATAAACATGCTAAGCTGATGATTACAATTTTTAAAGGCAAACCCTGTGACAAAAAGCCACACTGCTGATCTTATCTCATAAAGATGCTACTTGCTGTATGTGTCTGAACTTCTGTCTATGCCTATCTTCTTATCGTGTAGAGAGAAAATTATTTGTTACAGTATTTGTACCCAATTTAATTTAAGATGAGAAATCAGTGAGTAGGAGGAGAGGGTGGGGGAGCAGGACCTGCTCCATTTACAGCTCTTAAAAATAGCATGCGAAGCCAGAAGCGCATACAAAACTGAACTAGCCATCATCCACATGCAATGCATTTCCAAACAGAGGATATCTGCAGTACTTCCCAATTATGTTTAGTTCACTGCAGCAGGTGACCCCAATTTCTTTGAAAAATCTTTATAACAGTTCTTTTCAGAAAACCTGCATTGGGTGCTGAGAATAAAAGTCACGACCATGGAATTTCACCTACTTGGGCTTCCTTCAAATAAAAGTGTATGTATTACATGACCAGGGAGAGAGCTGGAGGACAAAGATGCGACACCTGCACAAGGGCATTAAAGCCAGCGGCAAGAGGGGTTGAAGATTTTCGAAATGAAATTTTGATACATCTGTTGTGTTCACCACCTGGAGGGCCTATCCCTTGCCTCTATTTCTTTCTTTTATTGCCCCCATATGCCCTGTGGCTGCTGTGGGCTGGCCCTGCTCTTGGCAGCCTGGTGGGGCCAATGCTGCCCCGGGGGTCCCAGCAGTGGTGATGTTGCCCTGGTGGCTGCTGCAGAGGAGAGTACATCATGGCCTCCAGGCTGACGGGAGGGGGCTCAGCAGCCCTGGTGCAGCAGGGAGGTCCGTGCTCGCCCCAAAGGCACACAGCCACGTCCTATGGCTGTTCTGAATGTTTTGGCTCCTGCCTGGCATGTCCATACAGTGGGCTGCACTGTGTGTAAGCTTGGAGTGTGCCTCCAAAGGAGCTTTATGGTGAGGTCCTTGATGCGGTTTGAAGCTGTAATGGCATGGGGGGGACCTTATAGGGATGTCTGTACTTGGCTAAGCACTATTCTAGCTGTACGTCTGTGCCCTTGTTAAAAGACTGGGCTCACTTTAGTTTCATGGGTGTTTTCAGAGCAATGCAATAGAGAACATGACTGGTTTTGCTTAATATTTAGTTCAGCAGTGTTGGCACGCAAATGACGCAATATAACACAAAGGGCGCAAATGAAATTTGCCGATGATACCATGAGGAGGCACCAGTGTAAAGAGCACCAGGCTGTCATGGGGGGAGAACTGGATGACCTCAGGGGAAAAAGTAATAGAAGTGGAATTAAATTTTATAGTACAGAGTGTAAATGAGCTTGGGCTTGGGGACTATTAGCACTTTCCTACTTTATACTGGGAGCTCATTAGCTAGGGATGACTGACGCTGAGAAGGATCTGGGCGTATTGGCCATGGGACAACTGAGAGCCACCAGTACTGTGAAAAGGCAATGGCAATCCAAATATGCCTCTGACAGGATATTTTCAGTAGAGATGAGGGAAAGTTCATGCCATTTTACAAGGTACTGCTGAGACCTCATCTGCAATACTGTCTCCAGTTTTAATCAGCCATATCTAAGAAAGATGAATTCAAATGGGAGCAGTTTGCAATGAAAGGCTAGGAGGTGTCTGAAAATGGAGAAAAAAAGGATGAAAATCACCATGCTGGAGGAAAGTGTCAAACTGAGTTGGAATTTGCCTTATTCATTACTTCAGCTCTTTTTTTTTTTTTTTTTTTGTATTGCTTTAGCATTGGACATTTAAATGCTAGATAAACAAAATACAATTTGTTTTACAACAGAGAATGTCTCCTCTATCAATTTGCAATAAAAAAAATGTGTGTAGCTTTGTGCTAAAATGGCCAATTTAAATTGGGTTCCAAAGTTATAGTTCAGTCATCAGCTTGAAGTTTGTTGCAACATGGGCCTGAATATCTAAAGTCATCTCCAGTGGTCCATAAATCACTTTATGGAATTTGGAAGTGTGTACAGGAATGGTTCCCAAGCCAGCAGAAGTTAATGAAAATGAAAAAAAAAAGAAAAAGAAAAAGGAGAATTTATGTATTTTCATAGCAGCCTTAATTCATTGTTATACCTACTAGAACATATACTATTCTTATGCAACCATTATTATATTTCATCATCCTTGTTATGCCACCACACACTTTCTGGCTGATTTGTCCTCTTTTCACTGCTTTCCACACAGATCTATCTGCATGGCATGCCAGGCTCATGCTCTGTGACCTGAAGCTGGAACAGACATCTTGGTAATAAACTGAAAACAAGCAGGAGCCAAAACGTCACAGCTGTCTCCCGTCTCGCCCTTTGCCCTGGGTCTCTCTGGAGGCCTGGAGCCGAGGGGTGGCAGGGTGCAGGGGCTCAGCGGTGCCCAAATCTCTCCCCAGCTGCCCTGCAGTCAGTGCGGGACCCGGGCAGCTCATGACGGTGCCATCCATCCTTTGCCCGATGGTGCTCAGCACCCACAGAGCCGGTCTGGAGACATGTATCAGTGGGCAACTCGCAGCTTCGGCTCTGTTATATCCAGGGGGCTCGAGGTAGTTGAACGGTTGCGGTTGACTGAGCGCTATTGCCTGAAATTTCTGTACATTTTCCATGGACTGGTTGAGGAGGGAAAGTCTTTGAGGATGGTCTCACTACTTTTCTTCTCCACAGCTTTTCATGGGAAGAGTGAATTTTACTTTTTGCTCAGAGATCCTATTCCTAATTCTGAAAACTGTTGCACTTCGCACTTCCTCATTTTTGGTATTGGGCCATCTGCTTACAATAAGAAAGGTAATGGATGTCAAAGTCAAGTAAACTGTGATCTTTTCTCAGAAGCTGCTTGGTTTCCCCAGCTTTGCATCCACGCTTTCTCCACACAAGCCTTGAACTTGAATGATGGTTCCTATGAGATGCATCACAGTTACCTGTTCTTTTCACTTACTGCCAAAACACTCTGTGTTTAAAGGAATTCCAGGGAATTCTGATGGAAAGCTTAAATGAATGAAAGGTCTGAAGTACTGTTTTATTAAATAAACAATGGGTGAGCAAACATTTTCTTAAAAGCATCTGAGGGCAGGGAGCAGGCTGGAGCCCCGCATGAGTAACCCTGTGTTGTGCTTTCCTCTGCTCTTTTCCTGAGGGACCCTCACAGCCTCTCCCTTCTGGCTGGAGGCCAGGTGCCCACCAAAGCCACTCTATCAGTCCCCTCCTCAGCTGGACAGGGGAGAGAAAATATAACGAAAGGCTCGTGAGTCAAGATAAGGACAGGGAGAGATCACTCAGCAATTACCGTCGTGGGCAAAACAGACTTGACTCAGGGAAATTAATTTAATTTATTGCCAATCAAATCAGAGTAGGGTAATGAGAAATAAAACCAAATCTTAAAACACCTTCCCCCCACCCTTCCCTTCTCCCTGGGCTCAACTTGACTCCCTATTTCTCTACC
>NW_009193117.1:0-23941 GCF_000690835.1 Fulmarus glacialis
CGCTATCAGGCGAGGGCAGTGCCGGGCTGGCGGCCAGGGACGGCGCTTCCCTGCCGCCACCGCTTGCCGCCATGGCAGCACAAAGCTGGCTTCTCCGGCCCCGCGCAAGGATGAGCGTCTTTGGGCTCTCCTCCGTCTTGGGATGCCTTTTCTGCCAGGCTGCAGCCAGGCACCCCCCTCAAGCAGGGTCTGTGCTGAATTCCACAGGTCCCTTCTTCTTTTAGTCTTTCCGTGATTCTGCGTGATTTGTAAATAACAGTACTTATGTTTGTAACATAATTATACTTTTCATGCCCAGACTACTTTCTGTTTAAAGGGTTTTTTACTTTTATAGGGTACTAAGGTGGCATTTTTTTTCCCTGCATTTAATTCATGCAGGCAATTAATTTTATAGATAAGAATATAATGGAAACACTGTTCTACTGCTACAAGCCCTTCTCCCTTTAGGTCACATGTATGGTACAACTTTTTTCCTGAAGGCATGTAGGAGGGTGGGAGAAAATGAGGCGTTTCTTACATACTTGCACAGGGTATAGTCACAGAGCTAGCGGCAGAGAAGCATTACAGATTTTGAATTAGCCTTGGCCATCTCTGAACGCCAGAACTTTTCCCTTTGCCCGCTCACAGAGCACAACCTGATTTCAACTATGGCAACCTTACCCACCCCAGCTATGTGCCCTTGGAAGCCCGAAGACTGAGCTCAAACAGCCACAGGAAGAGTAGCCAGGTGTTGTTCTCTGTACTCTCTTGAAGGTTATTTCTCTTATAATTTACCTTTCCTGCTAAGTCTTTTACAACTCTTTTGGTCTGTTTTGGCCTGTACTAAGACTAAAGAGACTTAACAGGCAGATAGTTTAATGAGCCAATAAATACACTTTCTGGTTAGCCACTTTTAAGAACTTCATGTGAGGTTCTAATGAACTATTAAGGTTCAGAGAGGGTTTGCTCTGTTAGCATGTTTCCAAGAAAGGGGGATTCAATTTCCTCTTTCAGAGACAGAGTTTGAGACATCCAAGTTAAGGTTTCATTCAACCAGGTCTTTAAAAAACAAAAGGCAAAAAGAGGCTATTGTTTCTTTTTTAATTTCTACATTTTTTATTTTTATTCAGTTTTGCCAAGTAGTTCTGCACTTAAAATGGTAATGGATATCTCAGTAACTGAAATAAAACCTGCAATTCTTAAGTTCAGATCAATGTATGTAAATATAATTTAACTGACGCTATATTTAAAAAGGGATAATACGCAGAAAAGTACAAGTAGGTGTTATCTGATGATAAACATGTATCAGCTAAAATTATGGCTACCTGAATTTGAACACAGCCATAACATATATACCATCTCTGAAACACTATCATTGCATATTAGTTGTTTATTAAGTAAAAGTTTGTTTATTAAATTCTAGAAATGTACTTAATGTGAATTTGCTGTGAAGGTCTCAAACTCGACAAAGCAAAACTGACAACCATCTACAAACATGACTTTTCAAATCACATGCATCATTCTCTTAGTACTTTATCAGTAATATTCTTTCACAATAAAGCACAAGAGAAGCTGGTCTTTCCTCTATCTTCATTATTTAGTGTTTTCTTCTTCACCACATTTCCTCCCCAAATACAATAAGATGTATGTTACAAGCTTTAGTCACCCATCTTGTCTTCTTAGAGACTTCCAACCCTCTGAATAAATTGTTAAATACAAGAAAAGAAAAATACCTGTGAAAATAATATAAAACCTATATTGTGTAGCTAACTTGATCTCTAACTTTGATCTTTTAGAGTGGTTTCTGCTTTACAGTCAATTATTTTTTGTCCTTTTCTTCCTCATCTTGCTTTCTTTTTCTCTGTTTTTCTGCTTCCTCCTCTTCAGTCTCTGTATTTCCTTCCCTACAGCTATTCCAGTAATGACTTTCTGTATTTCCATCCCACATCAATATTTCACATTTTTATGTCATTGTTAAGGCAGAATTGCTTTCCTATATGTAGTCTTCACAAGATAACTGGGAAGAACGAGCGTGTATCAGTATAGTTAAAAATAATATAAGATTTTAAGAATCTGCTAATCTTAAAAACGTTTGCAAACCACTTATCTAGAGTTTGGGAGTGGTGGTGAAGAGGTTCATGTCTGCATTATTTTATTTCACTTTGTCTTCAGACTCGGAGAGAGTCTTATTTTGACTAACTATACTTAGAAACATTTTTTTTTGGGGGGGGGGAAATTAGCAAGTTGATACTTTCTCAGAGTGAAAATTCAAAAGTTTGCTCTGAGTGGGTGAAGCAGTCGATTTAAATACCTCACATCATCTGTATACAGTTTACTGTTTGACATTACTTCCAAAATGGTATTTTAACAGGAATTTTACTTAGTCTTTACTGATGTGTTAACAGTGTGCTCATTGGTTAAACTGCACTGAAGTCTCGAGAGGAACGGATTGCTTTTAAGGTAGGCTTGTGGTGCAGCAGTTGCCAAAAGGCTGTGTTTCAGTAAACGTTTAAATCTGATTCCTTTATACAATTTTAAGCTTATAAATACAAATTGGCTTCTACCAGCTGTCGGAAGGAGGTTAAATTTTTCTTGCAACTTCTTAATGTAGCCATTCGTTCAGACACTAGGTGGCTCACGTCAGATGTTTAAACCTTTCCCAGAACTTTTAAACTGTGGTCCCAAAGGAATGTGTGGCGCGGTGCTGGGTGCTGAGTCAGTGCTACTCTATGGTGTTTCTCCGTTCTTTCAATAGCTTCTTGTTGTTGTTTTAACAAAATAAAAAGCGTATTTTGCTCTTGAAATGCCTTTCCTGGTCAGAAAAGGAGAAATGTGGATTAATTTAGACTGAATGTTGTCGTTCCACAGTAAGAAGGAAAGTGAGGCTGAATCTTTTTATTTTTCTTCCAACAGCAAGAGTAGTTAGCTGATGAGCTGGTGGAAACCTTAGTATATGCAATGCCAATAAGGTATGTATTTTGCCTATAGATTGTAACAGACAAAACCTGGGTTCTTTAGCTAACTAAAGAGTATTTAATCAAAGTGCAAGACATACAGACTTGGTGCACTCTAAGCAACATAAAAGTAGTGTTAGTACACTTACAAAGTTTGTAGCTCATGTTGTACTTTTTCTGTATATCTAAATGCTGAAGTTGATACGTATAATTTACTCATTGTCTTTACAAAGTGTAGAAACCAAAGGTTTGGATTTTCTTTTCTCATCTCTTTAGTAATAGTATAGGCAATTTTTATGTTGCCTGGGAGGAGTGTCAACAGGATTATGAAATGCGGTTCTGTACTTCAATAGTGCTTATGACTAATATTGGCTGGGAACTTCCACGGAGAAATACCCAAATGAAGAACTTCCTTAAATGCAGCTGCAAGCAGACAGTCGTTCTGTGAAGCAGACTTTAGCAGAAACAGCCTGCAAACTGGCTTTGAATCCAGTGCAACATTCCTTATTTCTGTAAGTGATGTCAATGATTTCTGGAGGCTGACTGCCCTGGGAAAAGGGAGCAGCGCATGAACAGGCAACCCTGCATGCTTGGGAACAGTTTACATACATAGCAACTATAATACATAATTTTTAACATGTTGTGAAGAAAAAGCCAGTGATGATAACGATACCAGTATAAAGTAGCAACAGCTTTGTAAAACTAACACTATTCATCTATATAGAATGTAACCTGTGTTACATATAGAGAGACTGCAACAAAATGGAGGGTGAAATACTTCTTAGAGAAGAATAGCCAATCCACTGATTCTTAGTTAAGCTCCAGAGGAACTTAATTATGCAGACCCTTGAGCTCTGTTTAAGTTTTATCCTTATTGTGTATTCCCCTGCACCCCCCAAACCACTGTATAGTGAAACTGAGTTTCTGTAGAACAACATCGGGAAAACACTTACCTTGGAAAATTCGTCTTCTCTAGCATAAGTGCCTTTTTGCCATAAAGACTAGTATTCAGGAGATTTTACATATAAGCATTAATTCCTTAGACCTGTCAATGTGAAGAAGTGAGATATTTTGATATCAACTACATTACATAGGCCTTCTCCCCCTGTTCCTTGTTAAAATTCAGTAAATCTTGTTAGCTGATTTAGATAGAGCTACATTATATTCAGTATCTAATTTAAGAAAACGTGATTGATATAAGGAGCCTATGCACTACTTGTTGAATGTTGTTTGATCCCAACCCTTTATTCAGGCTGTCAGTGTGGAGTAGGAGTGGAAGAAGTCAAAGAAGAGATGTATTTGAAATAACAGATTTCATTTCTGGGATCTTATGACCTCTTTTCCTCTTCTGCAAAAAGGGGAGCTATGTAGTGCAGCAAGATCACAGATTCCATGGTACTATTTTTGTTTCTGTAGTCTCATATAACTCCAAAGGTTGGGGAAAAGGAAGAGACAGGTGTTGATGCAAAGTTATTAAGTTAATGGACCTGTCTTAGTATACCTATGGAACTTCTTGTCAAAACTGTTCAGGACGTCAAAATTTGGCATGTGTTCAAGGGGAGATTGGACAAGTAAATACTTGAGAGCCTCACTGAGGGAAACTAAAGAGGCAGGCAGCATCAATCTCGGGAAGTTCTCTGACCTGAAAATAGTTGGCAGCTGGGAGAAGACTCTGAGGAAGTATTACATGTGCTTGCCCTGTTCTTATTCTTCCCAGGGCATTGATTTCTAGCCACCGCTGAAGAGAATATGGGTCTGAACCAATGTGGCATGTGTTCTTATATTAATGACTTCATGCTGATACAAATGTGTAGGAATTTCTCTACATTAAACAATCTCCTGTAAAAGACAGGATACTGTAGAAGGATAGGGAGCATTACTATTGCAGAAGCTCCAAAAGATCTTGGAACATCCATTCAGAATGATTTCTTATTATTTTAGAATATCCACTTGAAAGATAAAACCTTTGAACTGGTTTATTAAAGATAATCAGTGAATTTTATCTGGTTTCTGAAAAGACGCTGTGTATAGTTTTACTATGTTTACAGTTAAATTGTGATGACCAACAGATCAGCTGCATAATATCATGGCTTTCATTGTTAGTAATCATTCTAACTGCACACAAAGCTTAACAGAAGGTGTGTCTATGTAAATACACAGCAAGGTAACCTTCTTGATTGGTGGATTGTAAACAGATCTTGAGAAAAAGGCCTCACAAAGAGTAGTGGTTAGTTTTTTCCTGTTATTTAGCTGGTGACAGCCTCTAACCATTTAACGCAGTTTACTTAGTGCGGGAATTTTGAACTGGATCTCCATATACACCAGTTAATGTTGTCCTAGTTAAAAACTGTACAATGGAATAAACTTTGCAGGCTTCCTCCTAAAGTAAAATTTATAGGGAAAGCTAGTAAAATGCTTTGATTCTGTTTCATTTTTTAAGGAAAACACAAATCCCCTTTAATTATTTTTACGAGATGATAGAGCAACTGAAAAGATATCTGTAACTTCCCTGACACACGGAGTTGGTATAGTTCCTTTCAACATTATTTGATTGTATGTTTTAGTGGAATTTGAAAATAAATAGTTCTGTTTCTCTGCACAGTGAAAAAATATTTTCGAATGATTCATCTCTGCAGTCTTTTTCTTGTTGATATAGTTGTTCCAGCTCCTCATGTTAATTTTTAAATTGTTTTATAAATGAAAAAATGGCTTTGTGACTTCAACAGAGTGCTTTTCTTGATTCTTAACCATAGTCATCCTATGAGAGTTCGGTGGGTCTAAGCTTGGCTAATTAGAGGTGTAAGACAAAATAAGATGCTCAGATGAGTGTTTCTGTAAATCTTACAATGTACCATTGCAGTGAAGTTCTATAACCAAGAAAACCAAAAAGATTTGAGCAGTCATTGAGCAGTCAGGCTGCTCAAGTTTTAACTAAAATTTCTTGATACCTACATGCACCAAAGATAAATCAGCAGCTGTGCCTGCTGAATTTTATGGTAAATCTTTCCCAACTTTAAGCAAAGAAAGCTTGAAGCTGTGTGCTGTGTAGTGGCTTACAGCATGTTGACATTGTGCTTGGTTGAATACAGCCTCGTTGTCTGTGAAGCTAAGAGGACTAAATGATAAACAAAAATGCAGACCAGCTTCTTGCAAATGATATTTGTTCTTACCATGCTGTAAACAGGAATATGTGTACAAAAAGATAAAGGAAAAAAAAAAGGATAGTTCATTGTGTGTTCTCAGAAAATGCATCACTGGTAATAACTCTGGCTTTCTGAAAGAGTTGTTACACTTTAAGATTTATTCCTGGTGAAGTAGGCAGAGAAACACACGATCAATGGGTTTGGGCCTTTTTGCATAATTAGTGGCAAAACACGTGTGCGCGCACACACGCTCGCTCACTTCTTCTGGCATAGCTTCAGTCTTCTTATTCACCAGCTGCTAAGTCATTTTCATATCCGTAGCTGCTTCCCCTGAGTGAAAACACACCTGCTCTTCTAGCATTGTATCCATTTATTGTTGGCTTCCTGGAAGCAAAAGATGTAAGAGAATTTTGGCTTGTATCAGAGATCTGAATAAGCATGGGATAACTCAAAACTGCCACACTCTTATAAAGCTATTATACATTAATTTGTCTGTATTAATTACCAATTCCCTTCAGTAGGTACACATCGAGGGCCTAGAATTGAATGTTCTAAGTGGCATTTTGCTCACATGATTTTCTGTCCATACCATTTGAAATGCACTTAGTTGACTAGGTTTTGACCATTGCTATAGTGTTACCACATACCTGCTAGTGCTCTTAAATTGCACTGCAATCAGTTTATTGTGTATTAAAGCAAATGGGAGAATTCTACACAGAAATGAAAAATCATTCCCTGCACCAGTGAGTAACAACTGCATTTTAGATCATAAAAGGGAGATCAGGCAAAAAGAACATTAGAGAAAGGCAACTCTTAATATGGGGAATAAAACCAGGAAAGATAAAATGGTAGATGTTTGGTTAGTTGGGAATATGAAAATGAAGTACCAGAGGCTCTCCTTCCCTGGTGCTCAGCTTTACCTTTCCATCCATATTCTGAAGTACAGCCAAGTTGATAGCTGTCTCTAAAGCCCTATTTTAGAAGATTTGATCTACCCTATGGCCTGGACCTTATAGAAGTGATCTTAAATTTCTTCTGCAAATTCTTCAGAGGCAATGGGCTATTAACGTATTGTTCTGTCAGTCCAACCCCTGATACATTTGTATCTTCCAACCTATCTACTCCTACTTCGTTGTCAGATAGTAGAGTAGCTAAAGACAAGAATCACAGAAGGAATTTAGGGTTATGGTACCAGTGGCTTTATGGAGGCTGCTACAGCCTCCGGTACATAACTTCCTTCCTACACAGAGTATGGGGGCTTGCTGAAAAGCAATGCTTTAAGTAGAGCTGCTGTCTCTGGGTAATACTCTGTAGTCCTGAATCCTTTCTAGTAATGTCTTTTGGAGATGAAAATTCAATATTGCATGGACTAATTAGGGCAGATCACAGAGATTATAATTCTCCAGTCTCATGGCTACAACGATCTTTGGGTTCCAGCCTCCATTCTAATAACATTTGCATGTTTTATGGCACAGTAGGCAGTAGGTCATTCCCACTTTGCTGCTTTTGACAATCGGCTTTACTGACTGATTTTCTATTTTACTGGTGCCTAGAACCAGCCCTCTGAAGATACCATCCTTGCCAAAGGCAGCATCAGCTTTACCTAAACCATTTCTAACATATGTTTGCCTGTTTTGAAGATCTATATTGGTGATAAAGATTTCACAGCCTCCCAAGGGACCTTCTGTTCTTTCTTACAGATTTTTTTTTCTAAACCTCTAATTATTCTTCAGTTGAACCACACTTTCCACAAGGTACAATGAACAAACTGGACAATATGCTCTGAGACTTTCCACCATAGTTTTCAACAAATACATGCTGACTGTTTTATATCCTTAAAACAGGACAAAAACTTAAGCTTTTAAACAAACGTGTTCAGTTATTTGCTCCAGTATTTTTCTCAGAATGAAAGTAAAGAAGAACAGTATATAATGCCCTGGTTTCTTCTGTTCTCTCCTCTTAAAGATAAATATGATGTCTGTCCTTTTTCATTCTTTTAGAAGCTCATCTGTTCTCCAGAAGTTCTCAAAGATAATTGCTAATGGCTCCGAAATGTCTTTATTCTGTTCTCTAAGTATTCTGAGAGGAATTTCTTCAAGCCCAGCTGGTTTGAAAATATTTTATCTAAGTTATCGTTCTAGCCTGTATTCTCTCCCCTTGTCACTGATACTAATTTTTAGCCAGCTGATTGAGGTTGACCCTTCTAGTGAAGAAAAGTAAAAAATCAGCCTTTTTAATACCATCTCTAATCATCCTTTCCTTCCACTGAGCAGCAGACCTCTCTTTCCTTTCTCTTTGTCTTGCTACAGATGTATTACCAGAATACATCTTTTTTCTGCCTTGCTATTTATCCCATTTTGTGCCTTGACTTTTCTGATTTTGCCATCTTTTTTACATTGTTGCATTATTCTTTTACATTCCTCAGTAATTTAATTTAGAGCATAAAAAGTAAAAACTTTATTGAGCTTAAGGTAGTTAAAAAAAAATTCTCACTGCCATTTAGCATGTTGGGATTTTTTAAAGCACATTTCTTATTTTGTCCCTAGCATTGGGGTGGTGTTGGGTTGACGGTTGGACTTGATGATCTTAGAGGTCTTTTCCAATCTTAATGATTCTATGATTCTATGATCTCCTCTTTTTATAAAGGAGATGGAAAATCTCTTAAACCCCTTGATTTATTTTTTTCAAGGATCATAATGATGTCTGCATACTGGATTTAGGCACTTAAAATGTCTGTATAAATGTAGTCCTGACCGATTTGCCAGAAGTCACACTGTACATTTATGTTAGAGTTGGGTCTGAAGCACAGAAATGTCTTGCTCACATCAGTGGCTTCTGATTCCTGCCTAATTTTTGATCTGATTAAAGCAGGATTATTTGGTTACCATCTGATTTGTGTGTGTTTATTTTATGCTAGCAAATTGCCTTACTTATCAGTCCTTCTTTGCGTGCCCTTCATTGTCCTTGTTTATTTCTACATTGTCTTGGGGGGAAAAAAAAAAAGAACGAAAGAAAGAAAAAAAGTTTCAGTATGTATCTTTCCCATCTGGTTAGTCCAGCACTCTTCTTAATTAGTAAAATGCCATCCTGTCAGATTCTCTCCTGCCAGGAAGTCATTCAGCTACCAAATCACTTCTTCACCTCCATCATATATTTTAACATTTGAAAACAGCAAAACTGTAAGATATCATATTCTTCCTTACAACAGAAAAAGCAAAATCAACTACAGCAATGCTAATTAAGTGTAGTTTAGGATTAATTTGAATTTAAACCAGGCCTCATGGGATTTCAGAGCATGTACCCAGAGTGCATAAAATATGTAACAGCACTTCTTCTCAATTAACATTCATTTATTTGGGAACAATAAAAAGCAGCACAAATAGGCACAACCTGTTCCTTACTCTTTCCATCTGCCCAGACTGCTTTCCCTTCTTATATCTGGGCAATACCAGACTGGATCAAGCATCACTGTATTCCCTTTCTTGAGTCTTAAACCTCTTTTTCCATTATAAAGCCACTTAAAGACAATGTATTGTCTATTAAATCCCTATAAAGCCTTATATTTGAATACAATCAATTGTGTTGCAAAAACATAATTACTGTGTCTCTTTTCCATTGTGTCAAATGGAATGCCAGCCATTTTAAGATTACTGTATGGTTTAATTAATTTATTTTTAAAATTCTTGTGATATAAATACAAATATTTAAATCAGTCAATACCATCGTACTGATTATAAATAACAAGGTTAATAAATGCTAAAATTAAGTGTTCTTTCAAAAAAAAAAAAAAGGACAGTCTCAAGGAGAGACCTAAACTACATCTGTATTTGGAATACATAAACATATTTGAATAGTTTGTAAGCAATTAGGAAACATAGGAGAAAAATATGAAGTTACAAACCTTCATGGACAATTTTTGTAGAATTTGCTGAAGAGGAATTCAATAGGAGAGAATTCTGTATATTCATATAATTTAATAGAGGTCATAGCATTTTTCTACCTTTGTTAATTTTTTTATAACTGCTATAGAATATATAACAAAAATTTGTTTCTCTTAAATTCTGTAGGAATTTTTGCTTTTACATGGAAGTAATTTGAAAAGAAATATCTATAATTACACCAACAGGGTATTTCTTCCAAAATATTTCTGCTGTATTCTGACTCCTCTGTGGTGTGGGCTTTTCTATGTTTTCTGGCCACCTGGCAGGTGTGTTGAGGTGAGCTTTAAATAAAATGGAGCAGAAGTAGGAACAGTGATGTAAACTACTCAGAGAATCTTCTGTGCATAGAACTTGCTTCCCTAGGCATCCACTTCTAGTTGCTGTTGGAGTCTCTGAATCAATGAGGGCATTCTTATGCAGGAACGTCTACTTACGCGGAAGTAAGCAAGGAAAGACTAGATGGTTGTGGCTTAGCACTGGGTACCATCAGTTCTATAGATGCGACTGTTTCAAGGTGTGAGAAAGCTGGGTAAGCTCATTGTATAGACAAATCAGGTTTTAGGTTTTACCACTAGTAGCCCAGCAGAGGATGAAAGCAATTACGGTTTTTCTTCCATAGTGTAGCTTGTGAAAAGTGTTTTGTGCTAATTGAATGATACGAATTCTCTTTGAGTAAAGGCCATGTCCATAGTGCAGCCAGGCTAAAAAGTTACGCGAATGTAATGCAAAATGTAATGCTAGTTCACCATAATTCTTATTTATGCTTCAACCCCTAAACTAAACTTCAGCCCGCAACTAAAGAAACTGAAGATGCCCAGCCACCACTTTAGTAACTGAGCAAATCTTTCTTCTTGCTTCCAGTAACATAGCCATATGAGGTGTCAGCATTTCAGCCAGTAGGCAGAGACCCTGTGCATATTCCTCAGTTCCCTGAAGCTTTCCCTAGCATACTTATACTGCGCTCTCAGACTGAATTCACTCCAAGAAATAAGTATAGCAAAGCCGGTATTTTAGAACATGGAAACAACCTCCCCCCAGCTAGGCTTTATTAATCACTGTCTCTTTGGACAGCATTTTACTTCCCTAACTGTTTGTCAGATTTGTGCCCCAGGCATGCATACTTGAGAAATACAGTTTTATTTGGGTATTGAATAACATAATACACCTCATTAGTAATAAGCTGCTTTTTCTGGCAGAACATAAGACTTATTAAACATGACTGTTGGGTTCATTCAATGTCTAAACAGGACCTTGCTGCAAATCCCAATCTACTTGAGCAGACATACAGTAAAAAGCCATGGTAATACCTCATTATATCATTAGGAGTAATGATAATAAACAGTGATAATGAATCTCTTGGCCTTTTTTATATTAAAAGAAGTGAGAGCGTAATGTCTCACACTACAGGAAAAAAACAGTAGTTGACAAGAGGTTAAGATGGGTATACAGTACAATGAAAAAGGTTAATTATGGAGAGATGTCAGACACCAATTATTTCATCTATAATAGTAGTGTTCTGTTACATTATAAATACAGCTTTCACTCCTATTCCTACCTTTGGCGACCAACTAATATGCAAAGCATCTTAGGAATGGTCCTGTATATTGGGAATTTTTTGCCACCAAAATGGAGGAATGCTAGGTAAAGCTTCCTTTCTTTCAGCCAGACATTGTCTGTCTTTCAACATGCATTGGTCTTTCTGTTTGTTCTTTCTCCCCCAGAATCATTTCCATTCCTTCTAGATCCTCCTGTCTTCATCCTCTGCTGCTTCTGCATGGCTTGTAAGAGTTTCTCAGTTTTTGCTCTGCTTTTGCCCAGACTCCACCAACTCTCTCTAACTCAGCTACTCCCTCCTATTCTGCTTATTACACCTCAGAAACCTCCCAGACTTTGAATTCCACAACTTTTCCTCCCAGCCACCACGACTTTTCCCAGTTAGATACTTCTTCACAATGGCTTGCATATGTTTCTAGCATATGTATTCTGGCATGAGAATGCCCCACAGGGGCAGCGTAAGGAAGCTTCCCCGGTGCTTGAGGTAAGGAAACAAGATGTTTTTCTTCTTTTGCTGCCTTAATACTTCAGTAGAAAAATACATGCAGTGGAAAAGTAGTGGAAAAAGTAGTATGGAAAGCAGGAATTCACCTGCTTTTAAAGAGATGACCAAAGAGAAAGAAAAATGATGAGATGAAGAAAACATTGCTGTAACAAGGGATTCATAGATACAGACTGAGATATATGTGGCGAGATCATCTGTACCTAGATGATGAATCTGATTTTTCAACTACCAACCTGGAAGGAGCCATGACTGTTGTCAGCTTTGAGTTATTTCTAAAGAGTGGCTGCAGTTGTAAAAAGACAAATCCTATTTGCCAAGATGCAGGCTTGCTCATGACTGTAAGAATAACAAAGGACGTTGGATGATGGAAAATTAAAAAAGAAGAGTCTTGGAGTCTTGAAGCAAATTCTAGCAGTGATAGAAGATAAAAGAGATGACTGCTTGGGTTCTAGCCTGCATAGTGCTAGTTACCTCTCTGGTGATCCTTACCTTTTCCCTGTCATGCAAATTTTTCACTGTCCAATCTCACCCCCTCCACAACATTCAGGGTAATGTTCAGACTGAATCTTTAAATCCACTCAGCATTCAGAGTATATTAGATTGGGCTTTTAACCAAATTGTTGTTCTTGTTGTTTAAACCTGTAGGTTTTCAAAACAAATTGACTTGAAAGCAAACATCTATCTACATTCTTTGGATGTCTGAAGGCCTTACAAATGTCAGGCTGGCAGCAAGGGTAATAAATACAATGATTATATTACCAGATTTATTTATTTTATCAGATTTATTTCTCTTCCTTATCTCCATCCCTGTTTCATTTTGACATCTGAATGTATTTGGCATTAGGGTAATGTTAAAAAAAAACCCCAACAAACAGCTTGGCTAAGATTGATTGAACTGCTTCTGAGGAAACAAGAACTGATTTGAACTTTTTTTTTTTTTTTAAATTAAAAAATATGGCATTTACCTGAAGCTTATCCAGCTCTTTTGGGATTTTTCCCATCTGTGCTGCAGGTACCATTTCCCTGTTGTTTTTAACTTTTCTTTTGCTAACACTTGAGGATGAGCATGCGTACATTGCTAGTAAGCATGCCTCAGCTAGCAGCTACATAAATAATACAAAGAATAAAAATAGGTTACTGGAAAATACAAAAGCACTAAAAGATTTGAAATGCTATCAAATACAAAAGGTATTTTGGGAAATTATTAAAAATGCTGTCCTCTTATGACCTTCATTTTCATATTTTTTATATGTGTGTATAATAAAACAGCATGATTCATTAAATAGTTTGGCATTTGGGTTCACTGTATGTTTTTGAATATCAAAACAATAGAGATTCCACCTCAACATTTTTTTCTTATGACATACTTTGAACAGAACATTACAGGTGGTGCTCCTTGATTGCTCACAAAATTTCAGGTTTGTAGTTTTCTGAATAATTCTCTTAAGTTATCTAATGGAGTTCAAGACTTTGTGTCAGGTCACTGAGGCAATGGTGAACTTCCAGATGTTCCTAGCAGCAAAGTTCGGGGGAGAAAGTTACTGTCTACAATAAACAATTGAATCAGAATCAGCTTGAGTGAACTGGGCATATGTAAGTCCATGGGACAGATGGGATTTATCTGGTGGTGCTAAAGGAGTTGGTTGTTGTTGGTGTAAGGCCTCTCTCAAAAACTTTTGAAAAGTTGTGATGATTAGGGAAAGTTCCTGATGACTAGCAAAAAGACAAATATTATGCCCATCTTCTGAAAAAGCAAGGAGGAGGATCTGGTGAACTACAGACCCGTATTCCTACCCAAAGTATAGGAACAAGCTATTTATAAACATTTTTCATTTCTAAGGAGATAAGATGATTTGTTCTAAACCACAGATTTTCATAAATCTTTATTATTGCATTTGAGTAAATAGGTATGCGCTCTTGATTTTCTTTCTGTCATACTTCTTCCTGCAAAAATTCCTTTGAAAATGTCTCTACACAACAGCTGACTTCCACACTGAGTCTTTTCCAACAGAATATTGATGGCCAGGGACTACAAACTGAGGACTGTTAGGTGGGCATCAGCTTGGATATAACTTGCCCTTGGAACTATGGATTCAACTCCTGGCATTGTTCAGTAAATCATTTGCCTGGTCTAGAAGAAAGTTACACAATTTAATTTTGGAATTTTGCTTAATATTTACAAAGCAGAGCTAGCAAGGAGAGAGAACAGGTTCTATTTTGGTTTAAAAAGAGTTATATTTTTCCTTCTACTTAAGAGGTGATAGACCCTGGTTTACTTTGTCTCCTTTTCTGCATTCCTCTTTTTCACCAACCACGGATGGGTAGAGCAGCATCTGCAACCTCAGTTTAGCTTCCCTTTCTTTTGGAAACAGTCTGTGTGGTTTTTCTTCAGAGCTAAGACAGCCTTGAGCTTGCTAAGGTGTTTTATGGAAAGCTTCATATTATTGAGCTTGATGACATCTTAAATTAATGTTTTGTTTTAAATTCTTTGAACTGGTATTCTAGACTTCTCAAAACTAGGTAGTTCTTACCAAAAGGCTTTATTGCTCCCTCGCCCAAACAGTGAGCCAGCATTTGAGACCTTGTATGATTGGTTGTTATATGAATGAGTTAATTAAAATGTTTTGGGGTTCTTTGTTTTGTTTTCTGGTCAGGTAATACAAAGTCTTTTTTTCAGTGAATACTTTATGAATAAACAATAACAGACAGTTCTTTGCTAACAATTTCTGTGTCTGACTTCTCAGTTACTCCTGCTTCCCAAAATAGCTGCCTTGACTCCTTTCTAAAGTCTAGCACATGACTGTCCTGTGTTTTGCTGGCCCTTTTTTTGCTCTTTTTAAAATTTGCAGCTGCTCCAAAGAGGAACCTTGGTACAGCATCACTGTTCATCAGATCTGTGTACAATCTAGTGCCATTTGTTTCTATGATAGTTTCTAGCTGTCTCATTAAAATGCTTCTTCCAATTAGGATAACCAAGAATTACCTGACTCTATTTAGGTTTCTGTTTGCTTGCAGATCAAACATAAGCTTGATGGCTTTATGATTTCCAGTATAAATATATCCTAAACATTTCTAGCGCACAGAAATGTGTGTAGATTCTACTTCTCTGCAATTAACACAGAAGTTCTCTATTCCTCTTTGCTTTTTCTGGTTTTTTTCTACTCTTGTAATTTAATATGCAACAGTAGACGGGTATAATCCCTGCTTTGTACCATACACTGTCTTTATGCTTGCTACATTCTCTGCTTTCTTTGCCCATGCCCAGTATACCGATATTGATGATGATAAATTCTTCTGGGCACACTGTGAAAGAAAGGTCTGTGGTTTATTCACAAGGGAATCAAAATATTCTGAACATTCTGTTCATTATTTGTCATCAACTTTTTGACCCTCTCAAAAATAGATAGTTTTTACCAAGTCCTCCCATCATCACTATCATCTGACCTGCACCTTTGGTACTAGCAGGGAAACCTTCAGGCAGATGGCTTTCTGGTTTGCTCAGGTCTTTTTCCCCTGTACCAGTGAAGCCTACTCAAAAGATTCCTCATCAAAATCGTGCTGTAAATAAGTGTCCAGGCTAGAATGATTGACTTCACAAGATAGGTGATAATGGTGTTATAAATTTATTGTATAATAAGTTTGCCTGTTATGTTCGACGTCTTGCTGACTAATTAAGGTGCTTTTGAAAACATTTCCTTTACACTTATCAAGCCTCAGATTAATCTGTTAAATATGAATTATACTGTAGAGAGAATTCTACATGTCGATTTATAATTTCTCCTCAATAGAGCAATTCATCATATCATTTTATATTTTGACATGTAGAGAACTTTTTTGTTATTTGCAAATACCTTTCTATGCACATTATAATACAGGCTCTTACTGATTATTCATGACATACCCTTGGGTACTGCTGTTATTTCCACTATCTACTCTTGAAGCCAAATCAGTTATTTAGAAGCCATGGGTATTGTGACATTAGTTAAAATATTAAACAGTCTAGTTCTATCAAAGTGCTTGATCCTGTGATCTTTCCCAGGTGAGTCATTCTTATTTATAGGGTTAAGCTAAATGTAAAGAAAAGATACTACATTTACAAAGCTGTGAGCAATACACACATGTATATTTCTTTTAAAAGAGAAAAACACATGGATCACAAAACATATGGTATTCTTTCCTCATCTGTCATTCACTAGATTGGGCTTGAATTGTTAAAACTTTGTGTACCAGTTTTTCTTCAGCTTCAGTGAGCTGAAGATTTTTAGGCCCTCTGTATTAGAATAGTCATGAAGGATATTTTACAACTACATTTGTGTGTTCTAACTCAGGGAACTCTGACGTGTATCAGTATTTCAGAGATTGAACATCTCCTTTCTTATTTGAAGTTATACTGCTTCCATGAATCTTTGCTGAAGCTTCTGTCCAGCTGTAGCAATATCCAATTTTCAGGTGAAAAAGTATTATTAGAAAAGTACTGTCGAGATTTGAGTTGTCTTTCCATATTATTTTATAACTGGAAATAGGAAGAACCATTCACTGTACACTGCATTATGATAAACTTTCAGTGAAACAGTTAATAGGTGATTTACTGGATTGGTCACAAATCTGAGAGTTTGTTGGGAAGGATAAGGAGAGTTTTCAGATTTGAATTTAGTAAATATGGCCAATAAAGTTTAGCTGTTGAAAATTCTTAACTGATACAATACAGAAATACCTAAGCTGTCTTTTAACAGTTGTTTTTTTATTTATTTTTCCTCAGTCTGACACTGTGGTTTAGGGGCTGTGAGTATTTGAAAGAATGTTACTAGCATTGCAAAAGTACCTTTTTTCAGCATGAGTAACACAGAGGGTTAGTGGGAAGTCAAATGTGTGGGTATATGCTGAAAGGAACTTCTGCAGGAAGGGGTGTGATAGAAAGAAAACCTATAATCCAAACATATTTGCACAAAGGCAATAATTAATAGAGAAATGTTCTATTATAAACCATGGATTTTCATAAGAAGCTGTCCTATTTCTTCAGAAATGGCATGTCTCTAAGTACCTTTATTTCTATACTTTGAATGGAAAAACAAAGCTAACATCTTGAATGCAAAAAAAAAAAAGAAAAACAAACAGAAAGAGCAAAAAGAACTGAGGCCCTGTAGAATACAAGAAAGAAAAGGTTCCATGTCTGACAAAAGGAGTGGAGAGAAAAACATGATATGTGGTTTGGTCATGGCCAAATTTCTTATGGTCAGGGTCTCCTTTTTCCCAGTGATGTGTTCAGGTCAGGCCAAAATAGCTACATTTCTTGGCATTTCACTTGATATAATAAAACACTGCAGGATCTCTCCCCATTTCTCCCATAGCACACTTACTAGATTAGTCCAAACTCCTCTACTCAGATCTGGTAGATCTGGCATATGGGCTACCAGCTGCCTGTAAAACACTGGTTATCTTCATCTTACAGCAGGAAGGAAGCCTTTTTAGTTAAGCATTATATATATATATTTTCTATCAGCATGCCTATTTTTATTTGAGTTTCTCTCTTATCTCTCAACATATTTAGGTTTTAGATCATGAGTTTTGAATTGTTTTGAACTAAACAAACAGAAATGTCTTTGCAGTAGTATGCTGCAGCTTAAGAAGATGTCATGTTCTGACCTGTGAGAGAGAGAAGAGGAGAACGTCATACCTATCCCATAGCATTCATCTGAGGCAACTAACTATGGGATGTTTCTCAAACACTGAGTGAGGACAGGGTAAGTTCAGGAAAAGCTGGCTGACCAGAAGTATTGGCAGAAGCTGAGGAATACCGGTTACTACTACTATTTGCACAATGCTTTAAAGCCAAGTAGCCATGAGAGATATAAAATTTCAGCAAGTTTTTTGCTATTTCTTGCTAATGTGGTTCTTCCCTGACTTTTTCAGTGATGACCATCCATAGAGTCCCTTAAAAGCCTGTTACCATTTCTAGGACATATCTAACAGAATGAATAATACTAATGCATTTTCATTCTTCCAGGACTGCAGAAATCTACATACAATTTACTACAGATATAAAACTGTAAAGGTTTGTGTTCTTTGGTATTGTGATGCTATAATTTGTGCTATTGGATATAAAATTTTTAGTTACATTTCCTGCTCAGAGACTGTTTAAAGTTTCAAAATGGCAGATGGGTGCTTTTTTAGCTTTACAATAAGAAGTAATAAGCAGCAGTACGACACTCACTAATAGGTTTCTGTATTTTTTTACTGAAATAACAACTATTGAAATATCAGTATCTATTCATTGGATTTGTTCATCTGCATCTCCACAGGCCATAGATGTCCTTGGCCTCTTAATTTTTTTTACCAGATGGCAATCACAACTGCTTTTTGTCCACTTGCTCTGTATTTATATATCTCAAACAGATTTTTAAATGGATCTCATAGCCTAGTGCGATCATTTAAAACATTTATATCGAAAACATTTCCCCCCCATGTCTTAAACAAATAGAAATAAAGCATTCTTCCTTAGCTAATACTTTCTTATACTTTTTTCCTCTGCAATTCTGTGGGATAGATTTTTCAGGAAATTATCCTCTGGATATCAGATCTTTAGAAATTCATGGGCTGGAAATTAAGAACAGAACTGATCAAATCAACTCTCAGGTTCATATTTTCTTCTCTAGGGGTGGGAATATTAACCAAACAGACCTAGCCAAAAAGATGAGATACGATAAAGAAAAAGGATGCACCTCTGTAGCATTACTTAGAATCACAGAGTACTTTAGGTTGGAAGAGGCCTCTGAAGATCATTTAGCCCAACCTCATGCTCAAAGCTGGGTCAACTTCAAAGTTAGATCCAGTTCCAAAGGAACTCATCCAGTTGAGTTTCAAAAATCTCAAAAAAAAGGCAATTCCACAACTTCTTTGAGCAGCCTGCTCCAGTGCTAAATCACTTCTCTAAACCTCATAGAGAGGTTTAGCCTCCTGTTAGCCCTTGCTAAATACAGCCTTCATCACTACAAATGCACAACTGCTGACTCATGTTCAACTTGCTCACCAGGACCCCAGGTCCTTTTCTGCATAGATGCTATCTAGCCAGTTGGTCTCCTATTCTTTCTTCCCTCCGCTCCCAACTTCTCCCTTCCTTTCCCCATAACATTTCACTCAGTTGTGTTGTTTTTTTTTTTTCTTTTTTTTTTTTTGCAAGGGACTATCTGCTGGTTCTGTAAATATAAATTTATCATGTATGTCCTCTCTCTGCTATAAAACTTCCTGTTAAGCCTATGGGGTTGTGAAGGACTGCAAGGCCTATGCATTTTGTTTTTCCTTGGTGAATCCTCCAAAAGCTGCTGATATGAAGGAGCTCAACCACCTCCCTGATGATGGGAGCCTTCATGTCCTCATGAAGAAATACATAAAAGTTCTGCAGATGTAAAATTTATTTTTAATTTGAGATGTAAGAACTATTTCATTAGATTTTAGAAATGGTCCTTGTTTTTTTCTCTCACAATTCACCTTGTATGTATTTTGTATATGTAGCTTCTAAAAGTGTTTAGGAGAAACTACATAGGAAATATAATCAGCATACCACTAAAACCTTCAAAATAGATTTTTTACTTATGGGTAGTAAAATGGGGACAGTGAAAACATTATAGGAATAAGAGAGTTCCATGTTGCAGTGGTAGAAAAGGAGCAGAAAGGCTATTGAACTAATTGTATAATAAGTTATTAAAAGAACTGCTATGGTGACAGATGGAAATAAACACTGCTGCATGAATAATAATCATGTTTTTCCCTACCCAAAGATCAACTCTAGACATTCTGTCTGAATTAATTTTCCTTTAAATTAAGAGAAAAAAAAACTAAACAGAAAACAAAAGAATTAATGAAATCCCTGCATATGTCTCCTCTGTAATATGCTGTATTAACTTTCCCTCAAAAATGCAGGCTATCCTTGTGTACAAAACATTTAGAAATGTACATGTATATGACATAAAAAGCAGAGAGAAATAACATACCTCATTACATCAGTAAGAATTCAAAGAATAATTGCAGCTAAAAAAAAACCTTCCAAAAAAACCAAACAAAAAACCTCCCCAAAACCTGTCAAAAATGAATTCCTCACAAGAAATTAATTATAAGAAACAGAAGTATATTCTGCATAGAAATTATGGTCATATGAAAATAGAAGCCACATACTGACACCTTTATGTATACTAATACTCCCCTTCTTTATAAATAAACAACCCTCGCTTTCTCATTCTCTTCCTCTCTTCACAGTTTCTTCAAATCAAATTAAGATTTTCAGGACAACCAGTATTGTTTTCTGTGTATTTGTACAGTATGTGAACTCTCAAAGTCTGAGATCTCTAGTGCGCTGTCATAACAGAAATAAGAACTGAAGTAGTAATCATGCTAACAAAGTAGGGGGATAATTCTGTAATTTTTATATAAGTGTAATTCACATTGATTCTGAAATAAGTTCTGCCAAAAAGTGATAAATACAGGATTAGGCAGGTGGTACTTCAAATCTTCTCTGTGTCAGCTCTTTTGCTTTCCAGCTGCCAAGGTTTATTGTTGCTTTTTGAAGTAGGAACTTTTTTATTTTCCATTTTGTAAAGCACTAACAATATTCTTTGGCCTAAATAAATAATGAGTTCTAAAACAGAAATGTCCCTCAGACTTTGGCTATCAGAGACATGCACTGATCTTGTTTGTATTACTAGATGGTTCAACTCTGATTTGTTGTATTGTTACATCTTTAAGCCTGTGAGGTTAAACACTTGAAACTATTTTAGTTTCTAAATCGAGCGAAGCCAGTCCTATTGCAAAAAGCAGGTATTTCGTGTACCCAGAGGTCTGAAGCAATTCTGTGTCTTTGCTAAGTAATTAGCATGATTTTTCCTAAGTGTAGCATATGGCAGGCATACTTGTAAAATACCGTAAGATGCCCTTTTTATTGTTGAGTTCTGAACTGAGCTGCAATTTCATATACATATATTATTTTTATATGATAGCCATTACAATGACATTCATATTTTAGTATTACCTATGACAATACCAATGATTTGAATTTGCTCTGAAAATTTTGTCACAAGTATTCAGTTATCCCTTGCGTTCAGTTGTAGGTGTGTACTCAGACAAGTTCAAGTTGGGCAAAACAGTTTTCTGAAAGCACGACCAATACAAAGTCTTCCCTGATCAGTCTGTCATGGGGTAAAGATTCACACGGGCGGGCTCCACTTTCAGTGTCAAGCAAGGGAGCAAGGGTCTTTTCAGAGGTATGGCTGTATTAGAAATCAGGATGAGAAAACCTCTGGAGACAGACTAAATAGGAACTGAATCCAGTACGTGTAACTGACTATCAGGAGAAATTTAGCACTGTGCTGAATGCCAGCTGGGACCTGGGCTCTAAACTGTGAGAATTAGGTATTGAATAGATGTAAGTTGCTTATATGTCTTGCACAAGTCTTCCTCTCTGATGCGTTTGTGCATTGCAAGGTTCAAATGTTGAGTCTGTTACTCAGTAGCTCTTACTTCAGTGAGATTTTCGGAAGAAAAAAGCAAGCTGTCTTCAACAAGATTCAGTTGGTAGTCCAACAGAGTTTTGTGGGTAATTTTTATAGATAGTTAGACATGCTAGAGATGTAATTTTGAGAAACCAAGAGCTTAAATAGTCATACTGTCACCACAGGCTATAAATAATCTCTTTTTTTGAATAGGAAAAGTCTTTATTGCTATCCAGCACCAGGATTAACTTTCCATGTGATCCTGTAAAAATTCTTTTTTCCTCCTCATCTTCCCTTTCTCCTGCTTTTCCTCTGGCCAATATTTCATGCTTAAGCTCTCAATTTAATTTAGATAGATAATTCTTCAGTACCAAATAATTCACTCTGTACTGCAATGTTCTTTACACATTTACAGCACATACAAATGATGAATAACACCATCATCTTTCAGTGAACAGCAGACTTCTAATTTGTATACACAGTACAAATCAGCATTTATCTAGATTTTATATTAAAAACAAAGGGGAAAAGTAGACTTTTAAATAGCTACTTTAAATAGCTACTTTAAAAGTAAAGAGAGAAACCTCCTGCACCTGCAATAGCTCTAGAACATAAAATGTTCTGGCCTGGCTCCAACTACTGTGAGCAAATCCTTGACTATAGGTTTGAATGGTGGGAGATCAGTATACTTCAGAAGAATTGATTACCTTTTCCCCCATTTTGGAAAATCCAAAATGACAATCTCCCTTCAAAACGTAATTTAAGAAACACATGCATTTCAGAGGTAGTTCAGATGAGCTTCAGACACATAGAAGCTCAAGAGGAGTTTGAACTGTAATTAATTAATCAATTTGTTGGGGTTATTTTGTTTGTTTTTTCTCATGTGTCTGTGAGAGGAAACTCCAGGGCGGAAAAAACCCAGCAGATCAGATCAGCTTGGTGACCACCATGTTCTCTGTTAAAAAATTATAATCCCTTGACACCCACCCATTTTAGGATTGCCCCACATTTAGCAACACTGCTAGTTTCTGCAGTACATTAAGCCTCCCATTGCTATTTTCTACACAATACAAAATTACGTATCTGTACAGGCACTGTGACTTGAATGATCCATTTGTAATTAAAGTAGAACTATAATGCATTTTCCCCACCTCCCACATACCTATTTTTACCACTTTCCTTGTTCTGACTCACAGAAGATGAGAAGGGAAGTGCTGAGGCCTTGCCTAACATAGAGCGTCCCCGGAAACCGCTGCCCTCCCACTCGGTTTACCTCTGCACAGGAAGTCCTGTGCGAGCAAGCTACTGCCATCGCGTGCTGCATACCAGAGTGCGTCTTTGCCCAGGATCCAGCTCTTAATAGCAATATTGAGTCCTCAGGACTCAATATATTACTACTAATTCAGATGTTTATGCTAATATATCGTATCTACTAGCTAGCTCAATTCTCGGAGAGCTCTAAGAACTAGAACTTGGGGGAAGCTGTTTTTACTGTACACAGATCCCACAATGGCAATCACGATAGCTGGGACACTCTAGATTTGGAGAGTAAAATAATGAAGAAGGGGACAGCACACTTACATAAGTAAAAGTGCTAAAGGAGAAAGGTTGTCTAAAAATCTGTATGTCTCTGCATTTTAGGTGTTTCCCTTCCACACCATGTTAGAAGCTTAGATACTCAAAGTTCCTAAATTCCAAAGTTCCTCAAAGAAACCTTCCTTTCTCCCACTCCTTACCCCTCCCCAAGAACTTATGCTCTATTTCTGTGTTTTACTGTGTGCAAACACTGGAAAAAGAAGCAGTCCTGGAGATTAGGAACCTGAGTGGAGGTCTCCCTTCTCCCAGAGGAGTGCTCTTATCACTAGTCTCAAGTCAGGTTCTTGCTTGTAAGTTTCTTTACTGGCTCCTAGAAACTTGTAGTCATCAGGAATCAAGCAGTAGCTCAAGCCTCTGTGCTCAAACCTCACAGCTATTCAGCAGAAATGAAATTGGTCTGAAGAAATACTCCTGGAGGGGAAGACCCACCATCTTGGTCCATTTCTGATTTCTCTTCAGCCCTGATCCTGGAATCCGAGCTCTGACCTTCTCGTCTTCTAGCCTTGATTCCTACTGGAGATCATCCTGCCTTGATCTATTCCGTTTCTGCCTGCTCCTCACCTTGGACTCTTCTGGTTGACTTGACTGACTTCTGCGTATCTTTTTGCTT
The DNA here is from genome assembly GCF_000690835.1 of Fulmarus glacialis. Classification (NCBI taxonomy): domain Eukaryota; kingdom Metazoa; phylum Chordata; class Aves; order Procellariiformes; family Procellariidae; genus Fulmarus; species Fulmarus glacialis. Next base: position 23,762 of record NW_009193117.1, read on the forward strand.
TTTCCATTTGGATCAATGAATGTGGACTCTCTAGCACCCAAACTGGGCCTTATATTTGTCCTTGACCATTCTTTGCTTTGAACTGCTGCTTCCCTTGTTCTCTCCAGTTCTTGGCTTTGAATGACCCTGACTGTTTAGCGTGGTTTGTGTCTGCATTTGTTGTGGTTTAACCCGGCAGGC
>NW_009193118.1:0-3890 GCF_000690835.1 Fulmarus glacialis
CCGCCTGGGCAGCAGGAGCCGGCGCAGGCGGCTTCGCTGAGCTTGCGAGGAACGGGGGCTCAACCCACGTACGGAGCCTGAGGTAAGTCGTGCGTGGCTATAGCTAACTCCCGTAACTACGTGGGAGCTCACCCGATGCTGTCGTCGGAACAGCCTCAGCAACTTGGGTTCCTGGCCCTTAAAATACCGAGAGATATACAGCACTGCAGCGGAACTGTAAAAACTCTTCAGAGTTCCTGGAAGTTTTGCCCTGGATTTCAGAGGAGATAATGTTTCACCTGAAACCACACCAGTGGTTGTTTGCAAAGTTCCTGTTAGCGTTGGGAAAGCACTTGCAGGGAGGAGCAAGCAAGGGAATTCCTCCTCCTTGCTAGGGATGAGTGTGCACCCTGACTTAGGAGCCTTGCCGCACGCTGGGAGGTGGTGGCATGTCGTCCTGAGCTGGAGCTGCCTGGGAAAATCCCAAAACACTATCTGCTGTTAAAACGGAGCTGAATAAATTCAGGGTCACTTGCGGTAGCAGGCAACAGGCTCAACTCAAGAGTTCCTGGGTACCTTGTGCTCCAAAGGCCACATGTTTTCATCACACACTAAAGTTTACAAAGTTTCATTGTTTAAAAAAAAAATGGTGTTTCTCCACAGATGCCCCCAAAAAAACCAAACAAAACCAGAACCTCAGGACTTGGCTGGAAATTATAACATGAATTTGAATGAAATACAACTACCAGCAAGCAAACGGAGCGATGAAACCTGTGAGCAATGTTTCGACATGACCTGTATTAAATAGATAAGTTGCAAACCTTCCTAAACAGAATTGCTGTGGAAATGAGGCCTGACCTTTAGCAGCTGCAGAGTAAGACGACGTCCTGTTCCCTGGAAATGCTGCAGGAACACACGCGCTAAACAGCGATAGATTAAGGATCACAGATGGAGGTTTTTCAAGGTTCTGCAGCTCTGCTGGAGCACTGGCACCAAAAAGACATGGGTGCTCTGGAGCGTCAGGTCGGTATGTTTAGGGGGGAGGAGGTGAAGGCAAAGGAGCTGCCTGTGCCCTTCGGCAGAGCGGCTGCGTGGGGCAGGCTCTCGCGGGCTGCCCGGCGTACGCGAGGCGGCGGCTGAAGCTGTCCCTGTTGTGTTTGGTGGTGCTCGGCCATTGCACTTCGTTTCCAGGCAGATTGCGTGAGGCGGCTGCTGTTGGGCATTTTGTCTCTGACTGTGGCTTCGCTTGTCCTGTTCTCACACTGAATAATGATAAAAATACCTGCAGCGCTGCACTTGGCCTAGCAGAGAACATGGCGGGGAAGACGAAGCAAAACCACCTTGGGCTTTTTGCCCCAGTGGAAAATGGAGAGCGTTTTTTAATTCTTTGAGGAGGACTCAAGTGAATCACGTCTGGTCGGCAGGAAGCGCACGGTCAAAAGCGGCAAGCCCAGAATCCAGAAGGGTTCGTGATTGCGCCTCCAGAAAGCATTACTCGACCCACAGCATGTCCTGAAATAGTAATGTTTTGATAATGTTTTGGGGGTAACTAAGCTGGAACATGTGTATAACTATTAAAATCGTGAATGCCAAAAAAGGGAATCCATGCTAAGCTCAAAAATATGGACTCATCATTTAATTTGAGTAAATGTAACCATTGTAGTTTGGTTTTGTTGCATTGTGCTATAGGCTTTTTGGCAGGGATTTCATGGGAGAGGAGAAAACAGCAGTCCGTTTAGTAAGATGGTTCCCTCAAGCCTTTTTGAGACTGTTCTCTTAGTTTTGCCAAAGTGTATGTGATGCATTCTTCAAAAATCCATTTTGGGCTCTCCAGCCTCCCAGTGGAAACTGCTCTGGAGGGTAAACGCAACGTGGGACAAACCAGATCTGCACGTCTCCCTGCAAAGGGTGATTAACTGTTCGTCAAGCTGGTATGGGACAGTCTCTGCCCCCAGCGCTGTTGTATCGTGCCGGGATGCTGCTCTCGCAGCTGAGCCCAGGCTCCGGCAGGAGCAGACGACAGCCGAGCCAGGCAGGTGTTGCCAGGGTGTCCCTGTTGGTGCTCACACGTTGTCCCCGGTCAGCCCACCCGGGTCCTTTTGTTTGGGTCCCTTGACAGTTGGCCACGGAGAAGAAATGCCTCTGGGATGCTGGGGCTGATGTGGGTGTCAGCGTGGCGGTCGGGGCCACTCGCCCTGGCTGGCAGCATCCCCAAGCTGGGACACCCCAGTCTGGCCCTGCGTGTGCAGCATCACCCCTGGATCTGTGCCGCTCCCTCGCTGAGGGGTCCCCGGTCGCCCCCTCTTCTGACTGATTTTTCCTGTGCTGGTCTCGTAGAAGCCCTTCTCACCCCTGGAGGGGGAGCGTTCGCAGTTAGTGCTCAAACAGCAGTGTGTGGTTAATTGCAAAGTAATTACTACATTGGGGCGACAATGGGTGTCACTTCACGCGGGTGCTGCGAGGAGCAAGGCTCAGATGTCCCTGGTCCCTGACCGTTCACCGGGAGGGGACCAGGGAGGGAGGGGGTTGTCCCAGGGTGCTGGAGATTGGCCTCTGGAGACCAGGGTGAAGAGCTGCAGGTTGAATTCAGTAAGAAAGGGTTCGCCCCATCTACTTAGCTAGTCCTTGCAGTTCAAGGAGAAAAAAGCAGAAGTTCTGGCCATTTGTGTTTCACTGGACACAGTTTGTATGATGTACAGTAAAGTCATAATTAGATGGGGTGGTCTTTGAAATTAGGGCTGAGCTAAACACTCCCAGCGTTTTCTTACTTTTGCACGTGGATACCAAACCCAGACAAAATCATTTCACATCTCCGAGCACGCAAAATCGGTTTATAGCCCTTACGTAAGGCTGTGTCATAAATGCCCTGGACAGAGAGGATGATTAAAAATGCAGAACCCTTTAATAGGGGGAATTTCTTCGAGGGAAATAAAACCACAAGGGCATTCCCTCGACTTGGATTTTAAATTAACCCAAAGTTTAATTTGTTGCATTCATTGTAGTTCATCAGCTAGGCGAGGGTGAACTCGGGTGGAGATACATCAGAAAATTAAGCTTTACCCCTTAGGAAAAAAAAACGCAAAGCCTTACAGCTGCCGTTATGCAGGAATTATAAGGTTGGTTAAGAGGAGGGGAAAAAAAGGAGATTTTTAAAGCCAGTAGATACTGTTCTTTTTATTTGCTTTCAGGTTTGGGAAACATTTTCAAGCTCTTTTCTGCAACCGTGAGGACTCAGGAATGCTTTTTGCTTGTTTGGTTGTTTTTGTGGTTTTGTTTTCTTAACTTCCTTGTGATGAAAACGGGTGCGATCCCCCAGTTGCGTGAGGTGGCGCAGAGCGAAGGCTGCCCGGCGGTCCCGCTGCTGCCCGGGATGAGGTGGGGGCGAGGATGCGCCTCGGCGCTTGGCTGCAGGAGCCAGGACCAGGCGTCCCCTGCAGAGCCACTCCAAGCTGTTCAAAGGCGGTTGGAGGTTAGCACCCGCTTGGTTTCGGGGCCGGCTGTCTGTGGGATTTCCGCTCGGTGGGGGAAGTCTCTTAGGTGCTGACGGCTTTTGTTCTGCGGGGGCAAAGGAGCCGTGTTAGAGGCTCGGCTGTCGCACCTGTAGGGCGAGAGGAGCAGCGCAGGGAGCTGAAGGGCACCCGGGTGTCCTTAGCCATTTTCTCCCAGTTCTCCCAAATTCTGGTGTTGGGGGTACTGTGCACTCGGCAGAGGATGCTGGGCTCCGTGCTGAGCGCCACAGGCATACGGCAGTGGTAGGAGCAGTTTCCATGGTAACCTTTCAGCAGCATGACTTCACCAGCACTGTCACATTTAAGCTTTTCAAGGCTTTTTGGATTTCAGGGATTACATAACTTTGGAGGGTTAGGCTGGGGCTTGGATCTAATCAGTATTCAGGGTCTTAGTTGAATTAA
>NW_009193119.1:0-26848 GCF_000690835.1 Fulmarus glacialis
AGACGACAGGAACCCCATGAGGTTCAGGACGAAGGGGAAAGTCAGCAGTGACAGAGGCTGGAGCTCTGCGAGGAAGGCCCTGGGGACCTGGTGGGCACAGCCCGGACACACATCACGAACAGGGGCACAGCCGGGAGGTGGAGGGAAGGGGCTGTTCCCCCCAGCTCAGTGCTCTTCAGACTGCATATAGGTACTGGGTCCAGTTCAAGAAGGATGTTGATAAACCAGAGTGATAAACTGCTGCCGAAGGAGGGCAGCAAGTGAGGAAAGGGCCAGGTTGCCTCCTCCGTTCTGCCCCCTCAGACCTCGGTTGTCCATGTTCAGGGGTGATGCAGTGCTCTGAGCCATGCGACACTGGGACTGGAGAGCCAAGAGGCCTCCTCTTCTTAACCTATTTGACTCTTCACATTTTTCTTAGTTTTCCTAAAGATGTGTTCTTATCTTCGCATGCATTGTTACCTAGTTTGGTTTTTCTGTTTGTGAAAAGTTCTTTTTGTTTGTAACCATCAGTTCTGTCCTCCTTGTAAACAAGTCTGCAGCAGACCAAAGACATCTTATCTCACAAATTCAGAACCTGGAAATCAGATTTCCCCCCCCAAATCAGGTTTGTCTTACAAACCTATCAGTAATGGGAAACGTGAGTTCTTGAGTTGGTTAATGTCCTGTTTTTCCTACACATGCCCTATGAGGAATGACAGCAGCATTGCATACTCATGTTGGTTGCTATAAATCATGATGTATTTCCAACAAATCAAGAACATTTTGCTGAAGAAAACTCAGATGTCTGGTAGATTGGTCATGACGTGCACACTGATGTTATTGCCTTTTCTTCTTTGACAGCACAAGGTGTTATGTGATTCATGGACAGAAAAATTTAATTTAAAAAATGGCTGCTATCTCTTTTCTCCTGCTAAATTGTTTAAAATTTTTTTAATGAAATGCTATTCCAAAACATTTTTGATGAAATGTTTTTCACCGTGAAAGAATTATAGACAGGGACAACAATTAGTGTTTCTAAGCTGGTATAATAAAACACTGATTTTATTAATAGTCTAAGGAAAATACAGACTATTTAACTACAGGCCAAATGGATGATAACAACGTACAAATGAGAAAGAACTGTCAGATTATTTTTTATCAACTTTGACAGAATGCCAAAGTGGAGGTTGTTAAAATGGGACGCTATTGTGTATTCTATTTGTTACTGGGATGAAACTTGGGATACTGAATTTAGTCTTTTTGAAGCTAAAAGTTTTTTCCTGAATATAAGATGGGAACAATCAGAGCTTAAAATACCTCCCCAAGAAAAAGAAAAGGGTTTTAAAGCAATATTGTCTCAACCCCGCCATGTAGAAGTGGGCCACAGGAATTTTTTAGTGCACACTTTGTTCTGTGAGGAGAAGCCTGTGGGTATGCTCCTGCGTGGGCAGAGTGGGAATGGGAACTGTCAATCCTCAACCCCATTAATTTGGGACCCCATATGTTGTCCTTTTTACAAGACTAAAAAGATGGGGAAGAAATCAGGACATTAAATCTCAACTTTGTCCAGCTCTGGAGTGAAATTTTACCTTCTTACAGCATTACAAATACAAATTATTATACTCACAGGCATATGGAGAAGATGTGAAAACTCCTACAATTACTAAATGTGAACTAGTGAGAGATATCAGGCTTGTCCAAACCCAGAAATTACTACTAATCTCTACTCTTTGGCACAGTTTGCATGCTGTCTCATGGCACAAGCACCTTGGGGTATCGCCACCACGTATTTGCTGGAGGTAGGGGAATGCCCTGAATAGGTGCCCAAACAAGTGCTCTGCACATGGCACTTTGGAAGGTGTATTATGCTCTATTATTAATGTTAGCATGTTGCAGCTGGCTGATTATTAGCTCTGGTCTGCCGCTGATGAATCCAAGGCAGTGCACAGGGAGATGCCCTTTTCCTAGGGATTTGGCAGGTTATTTGACCCAATCTTTAAGACAGAAATAATATGCAAAATTGTCTCAGCCTTAGGGTGGTTCTGAGGAGTTTGCTTTCCTTTTGTTGCCTTAAAGCAAAAAGGTGATGTATAAAATTTCGCCAGGCAGCTTATTTCTACTAGGAGGCGCTCTTTGACCTGGGATTGGATGGGCTTCTCCACCGGCTTTCAGCTATATCCTCAGTTTGTGTTATCTTCATAGGGCTGTGCGTGGTTTAGCTTAAAACACCTCACAGCCCAGGGAATCACGGCGCGCCTGGGACTCAGATGCTGAGGCCATTCCCTCTTCCCAATTTAGGAAAGTCCTGTTTGTCAGGGTTCCAAATTTATAGATAATTTGGTGGCTCATCTCTGTTGTTTGCAGCAGTAAGTGCAAGAGGCAAAGGCATTCTGTAAATTTAAGATCGATGTGTTAGACCAGTAAGCAGAATGAAGTCCACTAATGAATTATTCAATATTCCATGCAAAAGTTCCTGTACCGAGGTGGGTTTTTTTCAGCTTAAAGGATACTTACCGCATACATACTAGATTTATGTAATCTGCAAAAGCTTTTTTTCTTCTTTGTGTATGTGGGACAAATGCTTGCAGTTGTCCCATTCTCAGTGAGATTCCTGCATGTGCTTTTTGCTGGCTTTGAGCCTCAGTGTGAAAAATGTCTAGACCATTTCCAAATTCAAGAAGTATTTGTAGCTGCAGTTTATGGTTTATCCACCATCCAGTTAGATTTATTTGAGATTATTTGGTTTTGTACAATTCACACTCAGTATTTTTTATTGCTGCATTGCGTTTCTTGTGGTGTGTAAACCAATGGATTGTAGTTTCTGGAAGGCTGTGCAGTGATCTGAAAGGTGCTGCTAGTCCAACAAGGCCAAAGACTGGAAGAGCTTAGCAGAGGGTGCCTTTATTTCCACACCCTGTTAGACCTCTGCATTCTTGCTCCTGGCCACACTACAGAGTGGGGTTAGCTACCTCCATCTGGTTTCATTATCCGCCTCCTTCCTCCAATGTCCTCAGCCCCACTTCCCTGCAGAGAGAGACTAGGAGGACAGTAAAGGCTCTTTTATTGACAGGTCAGAGCACAGCTCAGTTTTGCAGTCCTACATAGTGGCTGTCCCATGGAGTCCCTCACTTTGGCAGAGACTGTAGCGGCATGCCCTCAGGAGCACTGATTTGTGGTGGCCCTTTCACTCTGGAAGAAAAGAAGGCACTTTGGGCTGATGGACAGGAGAGCAGAAAGCCTGACAGCCCCAATCCCCACTGGGCTGTCCCTTCATCCGCTGCCACCCACAGATGGGGAATTACAGGCGGCAGAGAGGGACGTCCCCCGCCTCTCTCAGCAGACTCCATGTGCAGGGCGGGATGGAGCTGACTCACTGTGCCTTCTCGATGTCCTCGATGCCCTCAGGCAGGCGCACGTTGAGTGTCTCCGGGAGCAGGAAGGCCACCGAGCCGCAGCACACTGCTACACCACAGTATGTCACCTCAGGCAGAGACCTCCACACCTCATCCAGCAGAAAGACAAGTGGGGCCAAAGCCCCGCCGAGGCGTGCCACGAAGGAGGTGTACCCCATTCCATTCTGCCTGGAAAGGTAGGGCACCATGGTGGTGCAGACCACCATGAGAAAGAGATGGGTACTTCTTTCATATCAGACCTTGGGAAAAAGTGCAGACCCTCTCCCCCTTTCCCCTATTTTTCTGTAAGTGCTGAGGCTTTCCCCCCCTCAAGTTTTTCCACTGCCAGGTTTTTTCTAGTTTATTTTTTTCTTTCTTCCTGTCTTCCTACAATGATAATATTTCCCAGAGAGCAACCGTAGCTGCTGTGAGATATAGATTTATGTCCATTATGAGAAAGAAGCTGCAGTTCCACACTAAAAATATCTGCTCTAAAGTTGTTTCCACTTTAAATGTCTAAAACCCCGAGTGCATTTTCTACCCATCCCGTAGTAAGTCCTCCAATCTGCTGAGAGCAAACCTAAGTCCCTCCTTCTCCCAGGTACTTCTAGGCAGGTGGCATGCACTAGAGATACCTGTGAGCCCCTTTGGTCCTGCTGTAGCTATAAGCCCAGGAAAGCTTGGAGACAAGGCCAAAAATAAGACCTTGGACATATTCCACTTACTAATTTTCAGGGGATGGGTGGCATTTCACACTGACAACAAGGATTCCAAGACCTACTTGTGCATATGCAGAGTAAGTACTGCAGAAGGAACCAACATTTTTGTCTTTATCTGTCAATGTCTTTGAGCATGTAAAAATACAAACCAATCTGAGAAGAAAAGTAGCAGATCAGTGTGCCCACTTCGGTTTAAATATGCATCATTCCCCACATGCAACAGACCAGTGAAAGTTAAAGGACTAAATGACAGAGAAGGGTACTCTGGGCAGGGAGGGACAGAGGTGAAGTAAGCCACAAGGCCTGCTGTGATCCGTGAGGTTTTTTTCAGAATTTCACAAAGCAACCAGTGAGGAGATTCCCTCCACCAGTCTCAGCTATATCCCAAACTATGCTGATGCTAAATCTGGTTTTATGTCACCCAGATATTTCAAATAAGCTCTCTTTTTCCTCCTGAAACGCTAGGTAATCCCTGATTTAATATCATTTGATGTCCAGAAAACTGTCAAACGTGTGGTAGTGTGTGTCCCTTATAAAACTTGGTATTTCAAATTATTATTTTTGGGGTCTTTTAACAGTTATTGGCAGATTGTCACAGGGAACTAAGACTTTACTAAGCACAGATGCCTTACGGAGTTCAAAAATTTTCTCATGCAGAATACTCCTCACCTTTCGATACGTCTCCCTATCGACATAATGTAACCACACATAACCCAGGTAAAAAAAGGGTAGCTTTCTGCTCCTTTCTTGTGAGTATGTGTAATCCCTAGAACCTGCTACTTCTAGAGGCAAAGCATCAGTTCTGCAGTCTAGCCAACAGCATGTCCTGCTGTGCTGATGTCGAAGACCTGAGGGCGACATCCCACCGAGGCTCTGGTTGTGTGCTCAGGCGAGTGGCTTCTCTTACCTCAGTACGGTGGGGTAGAGCTCAGAGGTGTACAAGAAGACAGTAGTGAATGCAGCTTCTGAGAAACCTTTGCCCATAATGGCTACTACAGAGCGCAAGGAAGTGAAGGCTAGGAGGAAAAAAAAGACATTTATGACAATGAGCAAGTCAAAGAGCAGCCTCTAGGAAGAAGCTTCTTGTGGCCTCAGGTACAAGGAAGGAAGAAGGTTCAATGCTCCTACAGACAAAACGGGGAGCTTCATAGCCCTGGAACTGCTGTCTTCAAAGTCTGGATTGGTAAGTTTAGTAACTACTAGCCCGAGTGGGAGCTGAACTGATGAAAGGATAGGTCCTGACATTTCCCACTGGACAATGTCTGTAATAAAGATAGGCACTTCACCTTGCCATCACTGGACCCTTACTAGCCACTTCCCAGTGATTGGAGACCATCTGTTGCCACCAGATATTAGGGCTAGCCCACATTAGCAACCTTGTCCCACAGATGTCCTTTAGGTGGAGGACATCTCTATACAGAATTGCCTGTGGACAAGATCTACGGTTCTCCTCTAGCACTGCACAGAATGGAAACCTCCCCTTTAGCAAGTACTGCATATAGCAGAAGAAAAGCTCCTATGCATAGTCCGGTCAGGATGAGTGCCCACGCCTGACTCTGCCGTCGTCCAGCTCGATTCACCACCACGTACATGATTATCTTGGCTGGAATCTCAATGACACCAAAGACAAACTGGGAGAGATACATGTTGAGTCCAAAGCCAGTTAGGTTCATGCTCATGCCATAGTAAGAGAAGGCAACACCAAACCTGCAAGGAGTGTGTGGAGATGGGGATTAGGGAAATCAAGCCGGGGAACTGCAGGACAAATCCCCCGTGTGAAGTGACACTGCTTACCACACAGTCCCAGAACACAGAGAGATCTTCCGCAGGACTGGTGTCCTGAACAGGCTGATGTAGGAGTAACTCCCTCCTGGCTTTTTCTCTGTTGCCATCCTTCTGAGGGCCTGGGAGAGGTGGAAAGAAGGAAATAGCTCAGCTGCTGTACTTTTAGGATCCAGACATGAAACCCTAGACAGGCTGGGGCCTTTGCCCTTCCCAGCTCCAGCTCCACCGTGGATTTTCCATACGTTCCCACTGCAGAACAATTCTCTGGGCATATGTTGTCAGAGGCATGTCTTCCTACAACTTTATAGATTGCCTACCGTTTTAGACCTCTTTTTCTTCCCATGGTCCCTTCTTCTCTCTTACCTACATGTGGCAGGAAGGGTTGCAGATCATGGTGTTGGCAAAGTCAGTGTTGGCCAGTTCCACCCTCTTCCCCATGAGGTTGCCTGCCGTTGTGTCAGGTCTCAGACAGGATCTAACAGTGAGCTGCATGCTTTATTCTCATGAGTGCATTTATATAAAGTGTGATTATTTATACATCTGTTTATATAAATACAGAATGCATAAAAAGGTCAGGCACTGAGAAGTGGGCCCTGCCCATAAGGAAGAAGAGAGTGCTTATTCACCAAGTCTTTTAGCAATTGATTGAGGGGTAAGTACCAGGAGAGTTGGTAAGTTCTACTCACTGGCTGAGATGCAAGAGATTCACACAACTACAGGTCTGCAATGCAGCTATACCTAAGCTAGTTGCCATAGGCTCACTGTGTAGTTAATGGACATCTCCAATGGAAGTGATGGAGTCATTTTATTCTAGAGCAAACAACTGCATTTGGTCAGAAGAATCATGTGCTAGCCTCCCTTGGCTATTCATTAGATTGCAGACTGTAAAGGAGACTGCAGACAGTGATGATGTGGACACCTAATGTTGGGAGAGAGTAATTCCTCTCAGGACAGCCTTGCTTCACCATGTCCAAAAATCATGAGCAAATGCAGGGTAGGACAGTTAAAATTGATTAGGTTATGAATCACAGGAAAACTTGAGGAGAGAGTCTGGTTAACTAGTTACATGTATTCGCAAATCAATATCCTCTTCAGAGAAAGCAAAGCCTCGGCCAAAGCTTTTGCATAAATACTTAATCCCAGCCACAGAGCTGCATAGGGAACCTACAACTTAGATGGACGAAAAGGGCATGCAGCATCTTGGACCAGAGGATCATCTTCTCCAGTGCCTTGTCTCCAAAGCATCCTGCAATGGAGCCTACAGAAGAGCCAGGCAAGCATACAGAGATACTCCCCTAGAAATGTCACCGCCTCCAGCTGTTCAGGGACTTTCTGAACCAGACAGGGTGTCTTGTCTGTTTAGCACCTTGATGATCCTTTCCCACATTATCTAGTGGTTTGTGGAACCCATGTTTTTCTTTTATTTCTGTACACCCATCTCTGGATCTGGTAACTTTTGTTAATACTGCAGTATGGCAAGTAAGTTATTTTTTAAAAATTTTACCTTTTTTTTTTTTACTTTTTTCACAGACAAATAATAAGTCTTTTCATCCAAATGCATAGGATGAATCATAGCACTGATAACAGATTACTTCTGCAATGCTGAGAATTTCAATATTAGATTCAAGTTACCCTGATGGCAGTCTGTCCTCTCTTTAAGTTGCATGACTTGCTATTAAAATGGGGAACGTAAGACATTAACATGGTAAACGTCTTCCAGTATGTATTGTTAGCCAGATTTCTTGGCATGTGGAAGGACAACTGGGAGAGCAAGAACAGCGAGAACCCCAAGAAACTTAAAATGCACATAATTCAGTGATGGCTGGGGAGGGAGGAGGGTGAGGGAATCTGTAGGCCTACAGCATCACCTACAATTAAGACGGTGCTGAACGGTTACGGGGGCTGGGGATTTGTGGAAATATCTAATAAAAGAGAAATCCCAGCCCAAAGAGCTCTCTGGTTAAAAGAATTGTACAAAATGAAAGAAAGCGTTAGGAAAGGGAAGAGGGTAGCTATAAGTAACAGCACGTTTCACTAGGGAAGAGCTAAGATTTTATTTCTAATTGCATACTATCCTTTGCAGTTTTTGGATGGTGACAAAGCTTTTCATACTGAAAAAAGAATTTCACACTGGGAAATTCCTTAATCAGTTCTATAAGACAATGCTATTAAACCTGAGAGTACGTCAGTGCTGTGCAATTATCTGGACATTATACGTTTTTCAGAGTTCAGTCTTCTGAACTAAGGAAAATCAGCTGTTACCTTAATAAGCTATCAAAACACACTGATGCATGGTCAAGTCAATTAAGCAAACTAGAATCAGCTAGTTCTGTGTTGCCTGCATGTTTGGATATGGACAGAAAAAACAAGTATGTCCCTATAAACCTCATGAATCCAGCAAGGTGTCACAACTGCAAGCCTTTCTTGATTGTGGTCCAGTGGTCCACAGTATGGTGTGTGATAGATATCACAGCAAGGCTGTGATAGTGGGGAAGCCCCAGCTACATTTCCTAACCTTAAGAATGGTATGAGGGTGCAAGGCCATGCCCTTCCTGGTGAAAAACTGCACTCTGAAATACAGAGTCATCAGCTAAGGCTGAATGAAAGTTATAACTTGTTATTTTTACATATTTAGTCAGAGCTACTGGCTTGATTAAAGGCAAGGAAGAGTCGCACTCAACTCCTGTCTGCCACAACCAGTAAATTCATAATTTCTTACATGATTAAACAACATGTTTCTGTTGTAAATCGAAAGGACTAATCACCTCTTCAACAGATACTAGGAAACTGCTTTTAAAAAATGGCATGCTGGCCAGGATAAGACAGTGGTGTGGTTGCAGGAGCATTGGATGCACACAGAGATGCAGCTGGACCGTGACAGCAAAGCACAAGGCTCCTGTGCTGGTGCAAGGGGTTTCCCATCTTCCTCTTTTGGTAAGAGGAAAACCAATGGACATTAAAGGAAAGATTGATGTTTAACAAACCACAAATTTCCATACCCACTGGATTTCACAGCTGAGCTTTGATGCTCTTAAGAAGGTCGAGACAAATCATGTGGACCAAATTAGACAGAGGTAACGGATGTGCAGCCATCCAAGCCTGACTGTGAAGGGTTGTTGTGAGCACTGACTATGCTCTAGTGTCTTTCCAAAGGGAGAGACCAGATTCTGCCTGGCCCTTGAGTCCTCCCTATAGCTGGGACATCACTTGAGCTTATCACAATACCCTGGAGCCACCAGCATGTCCTTAAGTAAACGTCATGGACCAAGGTCTCAACATTTGTGAATCTGAATGCAAAAATACATTTTTAAGATAGAACTCAGCACAAGATTAAGATCTCCAGATCAGCCTCATGCCTTGAGCTTTGGAGTTGAAAATAGGTGGCTTTTTTTGGGGGTTCTCCTTCCACTTTATTTGTTCAGTCATCTCGCTGAGCATTTTCACTCCATCCTTTACACCTCTGGGGTCGAGCAAACCAGTGGGTACATGCCTACTTTGCGCAACATCTCACCCTTGCTACATTCCTTTAAAACTGCTGGCAGAGCCATGACACACTTGAGAGCAGAGCTTTAGCCCAGGAGGAAAAGCTGATTATGCCAAATGTTCTTTACACCCACATTCACTACTGGGGCACTATGGCTGACTATCTTCCAGTTTCACATGTACACTAAATGCAGCCTGAGGTGGACTAGCCTCTACGTTTTTGGGTACACTACATGCAGTATCTCAAGTGCAATATGAGAGAACATATGCTAACTATATGCTATTAATGTGTCTGCTTTCTGCTAGCACTGTACCAACACTTGGCAAACACTTCGGCAACCAAGAAGTCAAACACTAAGCTGCACAAATGGCTCATGCACCTGCACACTCTCCTCTCTATTATGGGAGTGATGCCTCTGCCTTATTTTTTAGGCTGTGCTTCTCTCTTGCTGCGTATTTAGTCCAGTGTCCAGTGCAGTGAGGCTTCTTGTCATGGCAATAATGAATGGAAAGACACTCCACCTAATGAAGGGGATTTCTGGCCTTAGGGGAGTTGAGCTGCTGCTTTATCTTTAGGAGTGGATGTAACTGCTTTCTAGAGTAAAATGGAGCATGACACCCTGTGGACCACAGTGCCCCACAGATCACACTGCAGGTTGAACATTGCTTCAGGTATCAAATAGAAGTAAAATATATAGAGAGAAAATGGGAGAGGAAGAACATGTGTCTGGATCTTCAGTTTCTCACCTCTGGTGAGACAGCGAAGTCTTTCCTTCCGTTCATCCTTGCACATCTAAGCACATGCCTGTGAGCTTGTTTCACTTTGCCATTGGCTATCAGCCACCGGGCAGACTCTGGAACCCACCTGGTGCGAGGAGAGAAGACAGCGTTCCTGTTGGCGCTCCGTGTTTTCCACCCCACATACATGGCTCTAGCCAAAGAGAAGGGGTCTTCTCTATGAGACTTCAACCTCAGCTAAAAATAGCAACTGTGGTTCATGAGAATAAGAGTAATGGGACACCCGTGTTACATGTACATGCTGTTCTATCCTTAAAGGAGTACAGTCTGCTAATTGAAGTATGTCTAGCCAAAATTTTTATCATGTTATCTTTGATCAAAGCTTGAATTTTCTGAGCTGGTTGAAGTTTCAAACTCTTATCAATTAAAATTGGCCCCAGAGAGTTTATATTTACAGATTAATGCTTTTTGGGACTCTCTAAACATCAAAATTTTAGGATATAAAAAATTGCTATGTAGAAAGGATTTAGTGGGCTCTGTACTTACTTTGTTAATTGCTAAAATTATGTTTTTCACAATAATCAAAGCCTTCTGCACAAGACAGTCAACTGGGGTCTAAATCATTGTGGCTGCGGTCCCCAGTGAAGTATCCACCCTAGTCACTGAGTGACAAGGAATGTTGTACTGCTGTAGAGCTAATTAGCAGCCCTGAGAGGTCTGCTTAGCAGACCTGTGTAGGGTGGGAGTCCTGTGACTCTTATTTTTCTGTCTGTTCCAGCAAAAGATCCAGCACTTGTCATAAACTAGCATCTGCAACTCCCTCTTCTTGGACTTCTCTCTGATCTTGCATCTGGTTGCAATTCATGGCTACATGGCCCTGTTTGGCCCGGAACTTCCCAGGCCACAGTGAAGCCCATCTGGCCTAGAGGGTACATGGTATTTTGTGGGTCCGCATAGCTGTCAGGGTCCAGAAGACATTGGAAATATGCCACAGTGGCTACATTCTGCTAGAGCAGCCAACACCTACCTCCTGCTACCCAAACCTGTCCCTGAGAGAAGTAGAAAACAGAATCTGCTGTTCTCACGGAGACTTCAGCTGAGCATCCTGAGCAGTCAGTGGGAAGACTTACAACCTTGAAGAAGTATGTGGGTATGAGGTCTACTGGGGTCACACAGTTGTCAAAATTTCTCACTGGAGTCTCCCTCTGGAGCGGTCCGAGACCAGTTCCCTGTAAGCTGTTGGTAATTAATGTGCCCTAAATCAGATTACAAAAAGCTGATGAACAACTGCTGTCACTATTCAAGCAGTAGCTGAAAAGGATGTGTAGAGCAAAAACATTTGCCGAACTGGTCTTCTGGAAAGTTTTCAACTCCTTCCCATAAGCTTATAACCCAATGCACCTTGGGAAATATAAAGAGTGAAAGATGGCATTTTGCACTCATTGCCATCATTTCCAGAGTATAATATTATGTCTGTTGGTTGTTTAATGTGTCAACTGAGTTCTGACATTGTATCAACAATATCTACAGAGTGTGCTAAATTAGATTTTGATTCCATACTTCAGGGACTTTTAATTATCCAACAATCACTGACCTCTTGCATGCTTGAATTTTGATCAGACTACAGCATAATTTGTTGGGGAACTAATCTTCATAAAAGGCATTAACATAAGAGAAAAAAAATCAGCTATCATGGAAAAGGTGGGTCCAAATATATCTGTGAATTTCAGTACTTCCCAGGACTCAGTTTTTTATGGCTGGTTGTCCTAGAGAAAGAGCAAACCAACTCAAACTAAAAAAGTCAGCAGAACACGTATTTTAGTTGTGTCGGACTTGATCAGTGAAATATCAGATGTTACTCTTTGCCAGAAAACCCTTATCACCGGAGAAACAATACCTCTCTTTTGAGCCATTGATTAACAGCATCAGTTTATATCCCATTTTTCGTAAGTATTATTTGAGATTTTTCTTCTAGATCTGTGCAGCTATTTAATCTACTGCTTCATGCTGATGGACAGACATAATAAAAAAGCAAATCATGGTCACTAGAAGCTTCTTTGATGGCAGCTGAAAGGCACTTTAGCATTTGGATATCACTCTTTCTGCTCAGCGACTATGCATATAATTTTGCGGCCCACGTGTCTTGTCTTAACAATCAGAGCTTATTCTTGTGGGTTTCCAGCTAGAGCTCCCCATCGCCCTGAGAGACACGTCTGTGATTTCTCCATTGTGGTCCAGGACCACACCGATGTCCAAAAGGAACTAAACAACCACTATAAGGTGGAGGAGACCCAGACCCCCATTTCTGAATATTTTCAATGGGGCAGTTGTGGGAATACCTGCTTGCTTATTTCCTCACGGAACTTTTGTCCAGCCAGGAAATGGAGCTGCTTATTCAAAGGACTGTTTTGGATCATCAAATAAGTTGATCCAATACACTTCATATTACAGTCACAGTAGCAGTGAATCAACCCTGTATTCTAGTCTGTGTTACTACATGAAAAAAAGAAGGAAAATTGGTTTCTTTGATTAAATGAACCATCTCCTATTTTAAGGCTTAAGAGATGTCAGGTATTTCTTAAATAAGGCTACAGGAGGGAAATAGCCCATAGAAAGCAGATGTATTTGACCCATCAGGATGTTTGCACAGCTGAGAAAGGCCATGGGAAGTAGAGATATAAATGCACCTGACCTAGCCTGCAGATGTCATTGGCTTATATCAAAAAATTGGTACCAGAGGCATCCTCCCCAATGAGGTGGGGACAGAGGATGGAAAAATTATTTATCTTGAGTCTACTAAGGATTAAAGCCAAGGATCTGGCCTGGTCCTGTCTCCCTTCATTGGGATCTCTTTGCTTGCTCTGAACCGCGTCTGACAGTGCTTGCAGCACCAAATCCTGCTCCTTTGCACTGCAATCTGTCCCCCAAATGCCTGGCCTCAGCCCCAGTCCTGCCTCTATCTTGTCCCCAAAGCCGTGGTGCAACCTTGGCTCCTGGCCTTGTCGGAGGTGAGGAGAGATGAAACCTACGCCACTCAAGTTTTAAAGAGGTGTCACGCCTGGGCGAGCCAAGTGCAGGGCACTGATGAGCCCTGCTCCTCTTTAGGTTGCTGGAGCCAATCCTAGGATCAGCGTTGCAACATTTGCCACGTTCACAGAGCAGAAGAGGCGAATGACAGCCCACTTCCATCCCCACCAGCTGTCCTGTATCCCCATCCCCACCAGGCTGCAGGCTGCACTCACCACAGGCAGACAACGCTCAGAAGACAAGGTCCTGTTACGGCTACTAATAGCCAGTGCCATTCCCGCACCAAGTACGCTACCATGGCCAGCAGCATGTTCCCGATGCTCCAGAAGATGCTAGTCAGGATCCCGGAGAAGGTACGGTGCTGTATGTCCACCCACTCCATCCCTGCAAGAGTGAGGCAGTGTTCAGCTGGGACGCACAGGACTTCTCCAGGAAGGGGTCTGCAGGGCTTTTTAATAAAGGCAAAGTGAGGTAACGTCCCTGGTCTTCTCCTCCGGGAGAGTTCCACTGTTTGGCCAACATCTGGCACATTTAAAACGTTCATCCACAATGCTTAACCTCTTGCAAAGCTGTAAGCAACTAAAATAAAGCCTTGAAATAAGAAAGACTGGACATATAGTAAGAAACGGTGCTAAAAACACCTGAGGTGATACTTTTTTTTTATCCCATTCAATAGCATTCAAATGGTCTTCTTCGTCAAACAGGTAGGTTTTTTTCCCCTAACCATCTTGCCTGCACAGTTTCCCATTTTTCTGCCCACTCATTATTCCAGATGAAAGAAATATGTTAAAATGAATTGTTGTTCATGTGGAATCTACCCAAAGTAGATACCAATACACATGTAAAGTCAGAATGGATGGTGGTCTCCTTGTTTGTGTGTGTGAACTAAAAGCCAATTTTCCTCCAAAGATCTGGACATCTTGCTACAACCTCTAACAATCAGAAATGTCCCTCCCAAGCTCTACTTTGCCTTGCAGGCATCAACCTTTATAACAATAAAAAAACATAGCAGGCCTTGGGATTTGTCAGGTCTTGTGTGGACTTTTCCAGTATTGAACCCATTTTAGCTTGATTTTGGCTGTATCTGCGAAAATCCTGGAAATTTTTGCTGCACCTGTAACTTGCTCGTGGGTACAATGAGTCTTCCCTAGTACGTCCCAACTGTATCTACAAAATGATCCAGTGCTCTGTTGGGTACCCTGAAGTTTGGAGCTTGTTTTTGTTGTATAATTACCTAAATTCTTCAACTTCAGTTTTGCCTAGCTCTGTATGATTTTTTTTTTGTGGTTCTTTCCCCCCACTCTTTCTAAAAATACAGATTGGGAACTTAAGAAAACGGTGAGCAAACTCAAGACTGGGGAGGTAGAAATACCTCGCGAATGACACACCGTCCTCTTCCTCCTGAGGACACGGCAACGCTGATGAACTGTCTTAACAGTGTGTTTGAAGGGTGAGAACTCAGTATCAGAGGAAAGGGGCAGATACTTTGGTCTATGGCTTTTACTGTACTTCTGATGATCCTTAACAGGAATTGGGTAGCATGGATTGCAAATGTTAATGTTGCAACAGAAGTACTAATAAGTGGTTTTTATATTTTAAGTAGACTGTTAAAGCATTAATTAGACTAACAGAAAATTGTAATTCTTGGACCCTCCCAAGAGGGATGTTCTTTTGGCTGCCTGTAGTGAAGTTGCACACTTAACGATTTCCAAACTCCTGTTCCTACTGGCTCTGCCCTGTCTGATAGACAAGTCCCTACCTACCCACTGCCTGTCAGAAGTCCCCCTGTACAACCGGGCACCCACAAACCCCCACATACTTACCCAAAGGCAATACAATAAGGGAGACGCCGCTCAGGGCCACCCCTGTGAGGGTCCGCGTGATGGCCAGCATGCTGTAGGAGACGGAAGCAGCGCTCAGCATCCCAAATATGACAGAGCACACAAGCGACAGCAGGAGCATGGCTTTTCGTCCGAACCTGCCACAAGCACAGGCTGGGTTACAGCGGCTAGAAACCTGTCCCAGGAGGAGAGTTTGAAATGGGGCAAGCCAGAGACTTGAGAGGGAAAATGAAAATATTGCCCGCTCTGCAAAGAGCGCAAGATGCAATGCCCCAGAAAGGAGGAAACAGCTCTGGACATAGCTGGTGCCACAGTGGTGCAGTCCCATTTAGAGGGCCAGCCTGCCCCAGAGCATCGGGCACGAGGCTCTCCAATGGAAAGAGCAGCACTGATCAAAACAATATATCGGGCTCCCCTGTTCAACACCATCATGAAAAGCAGCGATGTCAGCTTGAAATCCCATGCTGCTGGCACACCCTGCTCCCTCCAATGGCTGTCCCCATGCCTGGCTCATCATGTCTTCCTCCTGTGGCTCACTCAGGACCAGCCACTGCCACCACTCTTGAGAAGGAGAGAGAACCGTGACACTTTCACCCCGATCCTTGGAAGGAAAACAAAGATCCCAAAGGAAAATAAAAAGAATCTAATTGTCAGCCCACATGTCCAAATAGCCCTGATGTCCTAAGGGGTCTGTGAAGAATCTGCTAGGAGGTCATTCCCCAAGGGTTTTGGAAGTTGTAGGACCATCTTACCCCTGGTACAGAGTCCTGTGTGGAGAGTGTGGAGAAATACAGAAAATCAAATACACACAAATGCACATGTATACATGCACACAAAGAAATATGTGTATGTATTTCTATACAACCTATGAAAATCTAAAAATCAAAATGGAGCACAAGGCATCAGTCTTCTGATGAACATCAGCACTGCATGTGCCGAAAGCTTAGGTTCAAACTGGAGTAGTAAATGAACCCTATCAGTAAGTAATGTTCAGTCTATAGGGACTAAAATCCTGCTCTGATTCTGGCATTAAGGTTCTCTTAGTGGCCACCTGAGAAGGATGGTGGCAAGAACGATTACTCCAGAGCAAAAAGTGATGTGCTGGGACGTAATGCCACAATAGGATTCCTAAAAATTATCATAAATGACTTTATGCAGCTGCTAGCTATGAATCTAGTGGAGAAAAAACAACCTGTGGCTTGGGGCCAGGCAGTTTGCTGGATCTGCTTTGAAATTTAAGCAGAGCCAGTTTGCAAAAGTCATTGTAATGCCCCTGGGTCAGAGCAGCAAACACCCAGAAACACACCAGAGCTGGATTCGGTTTCCAATAGGGTAACTACCTAAGAAAGAAGATACATTTTTTTAAATTAAGATTTTTCTTGAAAATACAGTAAGAAGGATATAAAACCGTAAGATTCCCTGCAGGGAGCAAGGCATCTATTTATGGACCCATTACTAGACTCTCTCAGCGAATGCATGCCACCTGCTAGGGAAACCAGAGGCGAGCTGGCAGGATTGAACTGCAGGCTACAGGGAGGCTGCTAGAAATAATGCTGTTAAAATTGTCTTCAAAGGGAGAGGTAGGAAAGCACAACCTCTGAAAGATTAAATATAGAAAATATAATAAAAGGAGCAAACTGCACAAGCATAAATATATAAAAAAAGCCATTTTCATGAATAACCCAATCTGGAAATCTGCCAAAGCATCAATTCAGTACAAGGACAAGGTACAAAAGGAGTGTTTGGAAAAGCGCAGACAATAACAGAAACAATTTTTTTTTTTTTTTTTTTGCATATATATGTTCACAGTGAAGGTTGTCGGAGGGTTTACCAGGGTAAAATTTGTCAGTACAGATGTTCTCAAATCCAAATGTCTGTAGAGGCTTAGAACAAAATGAACCTGAAGTGTAGGAAAATGCCAGGACCAGATGGTTTTCACCCTGGAGTACTAGAGATGAAATCTCTGCATTACTGTTAGCACAAAGAAGTGGGACCTCTTCTCTGTTAGAGAAAAGGAAGGTTGCTAATGGGACGTCAGCTTTTAAGGGGTCTTAGGGGAGATTGGGGGCATGACACCTGAGGTTTAACAGATCTGCCAAATTTACTGCAAATTTACTGGATGCACTGCCTCCACTGTGATTACATGGGCTGCAAGCCTTTCCTGACGGGTGCCATGGCCGGGTAGCTCAGTTGGGCAGTGCACAGTCAGCTCTGCTCCAGGCTGCTCACGAGGGCACAGCTGGCTGTCAACCCCTCATCAGCTGCCACTTTAGCAGACTGAAGGGTCCTGGTCTGGCTAACTGGAAGTCAAGCCATACCTTGGTCTTTTTTGTAAGCTTTTCCGAATTTTCTCCATTTCTTCTGTATCCTTTTAAGATGGGGAAGGAGGGTGAAGGGAAGTCAAAGCTGCACACAGTATTCAAGATGTGGGGCTACATGCATTTACATGTTACTGCATAGTGATATTCTCTTTAATTTTATATTCCTTTCCTAATGATTCTTAATTTTCTACTTGTTTCCCCAGCCACTACTCATTGCTGAGTGGATGTTTGCCTAGAGCTGCCTGTTGTAACCCCAAAGTCTTGCTCCTGAGCAGCTATGGTCAGCTCAAAGGCCTCAATTTTAAATGAGAAGTTGGAATTGTTTCTCTCTTTATTTTAGATTAATCTACCCTGAAATTTTGTCTTCTGATGCTCCCATTCAGTCACAGAGCTCTTTAAGCTCCTTCTGCAGTTCTCCACATTCAGATCTCACCTCTACCAGCCTGGTCACTCAGCATCACCTCCCCACTCGCTCCTTTTCCAGGTAATTTATAAATGTGCTGAAAAGCGCACAAATCCAAGCACAGGTCCCCACAGGTCTCCCTCCAACTGGACACTTACATCTCCCCCCTCCTTCCTGGCTTTTGATGAATTATTTAGTCATGCAGAGACCTTCCTTCTTATCCTAGGGCAGCTCAGTTTCTTTAGGAGCCTTTGGTAAGGAAACTTCTTGAAATCCATGTAGATGGTATCTTGCCTGTTCACATGCCTGTTAGCGCATTCAAAGAAATCCAGTATGTTTGTAAGGCATGAATCTTTTGCAAAAACCCCGCTGATTCTTCACTAGTGTGTCATATCTACCCATGGCGGCCACTGCCTCGATCTTTCAGAATAGTTTCTACGAATTTGCCTGGTACAGACAGATGTCAGGCTGCCTCGAACATAGTTCCCAAGATCTTTTTTGGAAACCAGTTTAAAACTGATTTGATACATGATACCTTCCCAGCCCTCTGCTGTGAAGGTCACACAATGCCAACAGTGTTCCAGCATTTTCATCCCAAAGGTCCTGTAGGGCTCTTGGGTGACCACTCCCTGCTTCTGGCCATTTACTGGCATTCACCTGGTGTATTTCTCTATGCCTTCTTCTGTCAGCTTATTTCAAAGCTCCAGCTCCAACACCTGTCCCTACATGTTCTCCCACTGTGAGCACAAACTCGTTTATGTTTCATACTACACCCTTTTTATTTCCAGATGCTCTTTTTACACCTTGATCTTCTACTGGCTCTTCCCCCTCACAATCCATTTGAAAAACAAATTATTTTTCACTTTGCTCTAGCAGAGACCTTCTCTTCTGCCTTATTTTGTCCTGCTCCTTTTCGTGATTCTGAATTTCTTTCCCTCCAACTGTGCTATAAAACCATTTTAGATACAAAGCCAAGACACACAGTCTGAAGATCAGCCAGGTGTCTTGGGTCCTTGTAAAAGTATACTGGTATACTCATATGCAAAGATATGGATGTAAAAATTCCCATCTTCAGCACTAAGTCTCTGGGTGTGAAGCTGGTTTCCTCTGCTATGCAGTGATTTTGTAGCTTGCTGTACACTAATGCTTGTTTGCTCCCAGAGGAAGGAAATCGGGAAGCAGTTTGCTGCGCAGGAAACTCAGACATTAAATAATGAATAGCGTACAGTGAGTAGCACATCCTGATTGCAGTGCCTGCACTTCGTATTCTCTGGTAGGTTTCCTGGTTCTGCTGTTTGCAAAAATATTTAATTTCTTAAATGATGCCCTTTCTAGGTTATTACTCAGATTTTTTTCTGGTTTACATTATCACATTCTAACATTTAACCAGAGAGAGCAGATTTGTTCCTGTTTTCGTGATTGCCTCAGCTCTTCCTCGAGGAATGTCTCCCCGCTTCTAATAACCTCCTTTACCCTGCTTCTCAAGTAATGACAGAGTCAGTTTTTGCTTTCTGGAGACTCTTTGTTTTCAGCTATGGCATACATTTGCTCTGAGCCCCTCACTTGGGTGTCCTTAACCAATTTCCATATAACTTGCAAGGAGTTAACTCTTTTAGCCTCTTGTTTTGGTTTTGTTTTAGCCAGCTTTCTCCTTTTTCAGACAGTTGTCGTTTCTGAAATCGGTCTCACAGACAGTGGATTTTTTCAGTTTTTACTGTTCCTGCAGCAATGCTGACCACAGCGTTGTGGTCATTGCTGCAGTGCATCTTACTCCTAACCAAGGCCAGAGCTGCTTCTTTGGTGGGTTGCTAACTGGCTGATCCATGGAGCATTTAGACCCTGCATTGCTTCCTAGTATGACTTTAATCCAATTTTCATGTGAGAGGCTGGATTCTCCCTTTACGATTGTGTTTTCTCCTTTCTCTGCCCCTCTGATTGCCTTTTGCAGGTCACATGTTTGTGAAGTTCTCGTCATGAAAATAACAGCCTGAAAGGGGTCAAACCTGTCTGAAAGGTATCCGAATACCATGGCCCCCATCGTAACGCCAATGAAGAAAAAGGTTGCAGTTGCCTGGTTCAGTCCACGCTGCTCGCACACAAGGTCCCACTGAAACACAAGGTCAAAATGACACTTAGTGCCCAGTTGCCTTTTCACACCCCTTCCCTCAAGTGGTCAGTCATTGTGTCTTGCAATTTATATCGGCCAAATCTGATTGAGGGGTAGAATCCTGCACTAAATTGCACATAGGACAGTGCTGTTTACACGTAAAGCTTTATCTTACAAAAAGTAAAAATGTAAAGCTGCATCTTACAAAACTCAGAGGCCTCCCAGTTATCTATCCCCACTGTGACAGCCTCTCTGTGGATACTTACTGGGCATCAGAAAGCCTTCCTGGGTACCACTCACCATGGAGAGATCCCCTTTTTCCTCTCCTGACCCCTGTGATAGCTGCTCTCAACCTGCTTGGGTGCATGTCTTCCCTCGCTCCTTCTGTCATGCTTCTGGGATTACCTTGGTGAGATGGGCGTTTGCACAGTGCTGCACTGCAGTGAGCTTAAGACATGCCTCAACCTTCATTAGGGAATGTCGTGTTGATATCCAGTTACTGTTGCCCTGAGCAGTTTCCTTTGAAGTTGTCTGCACAGGGAGGAAGGAGGGCAGAGGGGGAGTCAGACCAAATACTTGCTCCTGTTGCTAACTTACAGATTTCTTACCGAGAAGTTGGATAGACATTCTTCCTAATTAAGTTTATGAGCATCATTTTACTTTCTTGGAGGTGCAGATGTTGCTAATCATTACAGAATGCTTGCCCAAGCTGCAGAGTTAATTTTTTATATGAGCAAATTTGGCAAAACTTAATTTAATCATCAGCCCAGCCTCGCAGCCTCTCTGACAAGGCCAAACAGACCTTGAGCAACCTTTCATGCTGCAAGAGCAAAAAAATCCAGAGAAAGCCCCGGCACCTTGAACATGTCCCGAGGCCATTGCACCCTGGGTTCAGCATCACGAGGCTCCATGCTCGGCATCTGTGCTGCAGAGCACATCCCCTGCCTTTTCCCCCAAGGGTGCTTTACACCTTTCTCCCTGAAACAGTGCAGAAATGAGGTACAGACCTAGTGCATATCTGACCCTCACCTCCGTGCCTGCCAAAATCAGGGGTGGTTGGGTGGTGGGGAGGAGGCATCAGCTCTAGGTTAAGACTTGGCCCTGCTCTTACTGAGACAGTCAGCTACTATCATTCCAAATCCAACCATGCCCCTTTTGTCCCCTTCACTAAGACCTCCTGTGCTTTGCCACCTTTCAAGGAAGGTAAAGCATTAACACCCAGAGGTATCACTGTTAGCCTTAGCAAAGCGTTTCAGAAGGCAGGTGGTTAATGTTTGATGGGCAGGGACCTTGGGCAGGCTCAAGGTTATGGCTGGCCAGCATGCTGCATCTCAGCAGGAGGCCCTTGGAGAGCACATTTAGCTTGACAGCAGGGGACACTGGTGGTAAGAGAAGAGAGGCAGCACGATTTTGGGGAGAAGAGGGGGAAGCTAGAGATCAGTGAGGAGGGGTGGCCAAGGGAATAGAAGTCACAACGTGTTTGGAAAATCAAGAAAGCAAGTCATGGGCTCATATGAAATCTTGATACGGTGTAATCCTGTGCAAATGCCATGTGGCCCAAGCAGAGAAAATCCTATATGTGTGTCTTCCCCCTGCCCCTTCCAACTTCTCAATCACCTGGAGAAATTAAGATGCTTATAACGAGAAATGTTGGCTTCTAACTATCAGTCTAAGCAAGATGCTCGTAATAATAATAATAAATGTTGGCTTCTAACTCTGAGCTTCAGAGAGTTCCCCCATCCCAGGAAATCTTCTCTAAACAAGTAATTTCCACTGGTTAAAATGCAAAGATTCCCCTCTGACTCTGTGCACCCAGCGAACACTTCTCTATCTGCTCCTCAAAACACTGAGCTAATTTGATTTTTGGCTACATCACAGGCACGGTGTTACCTCAGTGGAGATGGTGGAGGTGAACTGTGAGTGGTCATAGACCCATCCGTGCTGGCAGTGCTGGATGGAGTTGTTTTCTGGTTGCAGAGAGGAATTGAGCAGCAGGTGAAACTGAGGCTGCGAGAACATCTCACAGGACCTGAAAGTGCCGTCGGGCTCCTGGGGGATGCTGATGAGCAGAACTTCCTCCATGGTGAGGTTCACAAATGCCTCTTGGTGTGGAATTGCACAGTGATGAGAGGGGGTAGCAGCAAGAAAATTGTGCAGCAGGAAATGCATGGGAAGGTTGATTCTTGGGAGGCAGAGGATAAACAAAATCAAAATCTGGAATCTGCCAAAGCCACCAATTTCCAGCAAGAGATCCTCAAATTTCATCTTTTCTATGGAGTTTGCTCATTCAGAGCAGCTATGTACCAAGAAGCAGCAACATGAGCTTGAAAAGCAGTCTCTGTCCTTGGAGCTCAGCTTCCCATGGCTTTTCATACAGCCACTTCGTTGGACTTTGAGACCTTGCTGAAAGGTTGTCAAAAGTCACAGTGAAACTCTCCATTTGGGGTAGAGCCAAAGAAATTACCGTGTGTGCACACAACACATCCATTTCAAGTGGACCCAGCAGAAGGCGCCTTCTCCTTTTAGTCCTTTTCTCCTGTTGTGGTATTTGAGAGGGAAATCCACATTAGGAAAGGAGGCTGTGGGAAGAGTTCTTGTGAAAGGGCTGTCATTTCTAGTGTGGGAGTACCATGCAGTGTCTCAGGCGCTGCAACAAACTCTGTCTAGTGTGAGCTGATCACCAGCCAGCCCAGTTGGATCATAAAACAGGCCCCCAGGAGAGCGGGGGTGACCCATTGTGTAAGGATGCCCAGGGGCACCAAAGCCTGGTTGCTGTGCATCAGCTAAGTGTTTTTTAGTAATGGCTTGTGTCAAGTCATGACCTGGGAGCAGGGATTATGGAGAGGGGGAGAGGGTGCCCAGAAGAGAAGAGAGATGAGTCTCTGGATGGATGCAAACAAGGAGGTGAGCACTCTGGGGAGAAAGGGTGGGCTGCAAGTGAGGGGCACCTGCTCACCAGTGTCCTCCGAAGGATGAAAAAAGTGAAAATTTTCTCCACAAAGTCCCTTTCTCCACCTGGGACACCCTTTCCCAGGACACATGCAAGGAAGTGATGAGAGCTGCAGTGCTGGCACACAGAGAGGCTGCGACTGCCATGTGAGGGGCCATGACATACTCCTGCAAGGTCACAGCTACGTGCTGGTGTGCTCTGGGGACCGATGCGACAGCCAAAGGCATGAGTGTGCAGCCCCTGACAGGGCCACAGGTACTGCTGCCACCGCTGCACAGGCCTTGCACCATGGTTCTTCCATTGCCCGCTTCAGGGAGTGGTTTCCTGGAAGAGGTGGGTCTTTAATATGAATTTCCACTCTTCTTATGCGCTCAACAAAGAAAATGAGCTCTTTATTCAGCCGGAGCCACTGCAGAACAAGAATGGACGGCACATCTGAGAGGCTGAAAGGTGGCTGGTCATCAAAGGTGTGTAACACGCAGTTATATATCACATGGCTGCTGGGCAAAATCTTTAACCCCAGGGTGGCAGGGAGCAGAAAAATTGCTGAATTTTTGGAAGAGTTATAGAAACAATGCCTGGAAAATGCAGCAACTGGGGAGATGTGGCATCAGAGCTGGCACAGGTTGGTTCACACAACCAACATGGTTCAAAGAAAAGTCCCTAGTTCATGAGCCAGGAACAAAAAAATCCAGCGGAAGTGGCAGCTCCAGGTACCACAGGCCTGCCAAAATTGCCAGGAGGTGTACAAACTCTTCTATGGCCCGCAGAGACCTGGCTGGAGGATGACTGGCACTTCAAGACAAGATAGACACAACTCCCTGCCCCACAACTGAGCAAGCTTAGGAAAAGGGATGAGATTAGGGCAGTTAAACTGGAAGCAGCGGGAGAAGGGTCTCTACCCTGACTGTGTCTGGAGAGCCTGCAGGATCCTTTCCTGCAAGTCCCTTAACACCCTTGCCACGTCTGGGTACAAGACATGGGCACGATTCTCTTGCAGCGAGTGCTCTGGACAGGCTGGACCCATGGGGCAGCCCCTGGGGATAACGCATCCCAGATGGTCACGTCCTGACAGGTTCAGGGAGCAGTGCATCACGCAGCAAGCAGGGGCAGCACCCCGTTACCTGTTCAAAGGTTACAACCCCTTTGCACGGTGCACGTGAAGCAGCACAGTTACTGACAGCTTGCTATAGGTTATCTCCTGCTGCATCTTCACATTCTGTACCTCTCTCCTCACAGTCTACGTCCTCCCTCCTCCACCAACCCTGCAGTCTTGAGCATTTGTGGATGCTGATGCATCATCCCGAACCTTTTTCCAAGCTGTTGTCCTGGGACATGCTTTGCTTTAAAGCAGCTCTAGTTTGGCTATCCACCTAGAAAGCGGTGACGTTTGGTGTCGGGATGCAGGCACGTCAAGAGGCTGAGCACAGATAAAATGCAAGTGCTGCCTGCTGCCAGGCGCTGCTGAGGTCTGCCTGTCTGCACTGCCTCAGCCAGTGACTGCCTGCCCCAGTCCCTGCAGCAGAGGGCTAGCGAGAAAGGGCTGTAGAGCAACAAGTAGAGATGAGAAGGTCCGAAAAAGCTTTTTGTAAGGCCTCCTGCTGTGGCTGAATGCTCAGACTGAATGTTGCCCAGATATTAAATGCTGCAAGGGCGCAAAGCACACTGAGCAAGACAACACCATGGGCTCACGCTTACAAGGCAAAGGACGCCATGCTTGTGACCTTAGATCTTTGCTCTTTTCAGCAGCATTCCTGGTCGCCCGTGTTTAACTAATGCGCTGCCCCAGTCTTTGCTGCAAACCATTTCAGTGCTCATCCTGGGACAAGCATGAAGGAAGCATACAGGCGTGAAGCAGGGACATCTGACAATGCTGTGCCCCCAGGGTTGCAGTTTAAGCTGAAGCTGAACTAAAGGACAAATTGTTTTTCTTCACCACTGGTCTTCTAACAGCAAGGAACAGGAACTCTTATTGATATGCTGTTGCATATTTAAACTGCAAAGCAGCTCCAGCCTCCCCATCAGAAATGAGGTTATGGGTCATTGCTCTGCAACTCCTGGGGCTCTGCTGTTCATACTGCAATTGCTTAAAATGTACATCGTTGATTGCTGTATTTCTCTAACCCAAATGTGTTCTTTTAACCAGTCACCAGGTTTAGTTAATGACCACCATGTGTGCAAACCCAGTGACTGACTATGCCCTACCACTTGGTTAATTAGACCCAGGACCTGACTCAAATGGCTTGGACTTGCCCAGCAGTGGTGAGAGCGGGTGGACTCCTCTGATGCTGCTTTCACATATAAAGCTGGAAAGAAGAGTTTACTTTTTGTCATGGTTTACCCCCAGCCAGCAACTAAGCACCACACAGCTGCTCGCTCACTCCCCTGTGGTGGGATGGGGGAGAGAATCAGAAGAGTGTAAGTAAGAAAAAATCTGGGTTGAGATAAAGACAGTTTAATAGCCAAAGCAAAAGCCGCGCACGCAAGCAAAGCAAAACAAGGAATTCATTCACCACTTCCTATCGGCAGGCAGGTGTTCAGCCATCTCCAGGAAAGCAGGGCTCCATCATGCGTAATGGTTACTTGGGAAGACAAATGCCATCACTCCGAACATTCCTTCTTCTTCCCCCAGCTTTATGTGCTGAGCATGATGTCATATGGTATGCAATATCCCTTTGGCCAGTTGGGTCAGCTGTCCTGGCTATGCTCCCTCCCAGCTTCTTGTGCACCTGACAGAGCATGGGAAGCTGAAAAGTCCTTGACTATGTAAGCACTACTTAGCAACAACTAAACCATGAGTGTGTTATCAACATTATTCTCATACTAATTCCAAAACATAGCACTATACCAGCTACTAGGAAGAAAATTAACTCTATCCCAGCCAAAACCAGGACACCTTTTTACTTCACGTGTACAATTTTCTTCTGCAATCTTTCTTTATTCTCCTTGTTGGGATGCCAACTACTCATCAAGAGGGAAGATTATTAAATGACTCAGTCACTAATGTGCTGCCTTTTCTGTTTCCAGCAGTAATTTCATAACAGGTTATGTGGAGCTGTAATAGGAGGGTGAAACTAGCGAGGAAGTTGATTTGCTCCTTTAGCAATTAAAGCCACCCCACGGATATCTCAACTGCTGCAGAGTAGCTGGAGATCTGATTGGTTGTTGCAGGTTGGTGCTTAAATGGTATTTTTCTCCTATGGGAAAGCTGCAGATCCTGAAATCCTCCCTCCCCTCCGAGTTATACCTGACTGCCATGAAAATACATGTCCATCAGAGCCAATGAGCTAGACTAACCTTGCTCTCAGAGGGCAGAGTTGTCCCCATCTAACTGCATCTCATCGCAGACTGGGATGCCTGCAGGAGGGAGATGCACCACACACAGGGAGTCTCCATTTTTTCTGTCATTTGCAAAGGCTGTTTGGACAGTGAGGTCCTACAAAGTTGGCCAAAGTCAGCTGAGGATGCCTGCAGTATCAATCTAAGGTGCACCATACTGCAGCGGTGTGTCCAAATGCTCTTGGCAGGACATGTGTGCACCAGATTTTGTAGCTTAGTTGGAGAAAGTGGAGGAGCAGCCAACAAAGAGGTCCCGGCGCTCCTGAGGATCTTTGTTTGGTGTTAGAAGAAAGTGACTTTATGCCATTCTGACTTGGTGCCATATTAACAAGACTCCTGTACTTTCCATTACTTGCACTTGTCTTGTGTGCAGCCATTTTACTCGGTTACACAAATGACAACTATTTTGTAAGTAAACTGGTTCTGGCCAAAGCTTCTTTTCTTGCCTATCAGAAATACGAACATTGATCCTGCTTTCATGTGAAACAACGTGAACCACTTCCACGTCTTCTGCCACATGTAATTATGGGTCCACAGCCAGCATTCGCATCCTGTCTGCTCCCTTGCCAGACCCTGCAGACCTGTCTTGTGCCCTTTCCTACAGTGATCTTATGGAACTATTTTCTTTACATTTTCATCTCACCATGCTGTTGGGAAACTGTAGCAGGGCAGAGATTCAGTCCAAATTATTAGGCTGCATTTTACTGAGGGAAGGGCAAACCCAAACTACTCCTTCAGCCAGGGAAAGAAAGACACAGCAGGAA
>NW_009193119.1:26879-34060 GCF_000690835.1 Fulmarus glacialis
AAATGTTTTCTGGGGTGAAATACCATCTGATTAAATCACTGTCACTTGTGGAGGATAATCCTGTGTGAAGTAAAATGTTGCCAGGGAGCTCAAGACACACACCCACTGTTTCAGGGAGCAGCACGAGGAGGGGATGAGCTAGGACTGGGGGATCCAGTGCTGGCCATGCCCTCCGCAACAGGGCACAGTCCCACGGGGTCTCAGCATGCCGGCAGAGCCGGGGGGTGGGTCAGGGTCCATCAACAGCCCCAGACACAGCGAGGGCATGAACCGGGACCAGGGTTCCTCCAGGGAGCCCAGTCTGGAGCAGGAGATGGGACAGGAGACAAGGCCACAAGGCAGGTCCAAGTCCATGCAGCAGCCAGGGCAGGAGACAGGGACACATCTAACGCCGCTCAGACAGGGATGGGAGACCCAGGCCTGAGCTTAAATGAGGTCCTGGGCCATAAGCAGAAGGTGCATGGGTGGCAGGTGCAGGGCAGTTAACACCTATTAGTGCCCTTGAGGCCCTGACACGCTGTATCTTAAACGAAGTGCCAGGGTTTTACATCAATGCTGCCTGGAGCAGGCTTTAGTGCTGGCTTGGAACACTAATTTTGGAAAGCCTGTGCAGACAGTAAAGGTGTGGGAGTGAAAGTATGCACAGTCACACACTTTCTTCCACTGAAAGAGGAGACAGGGAGACTGGATGTTGAGAGTGATTAGTAAGTAATTACTGAGTGGGTGAAGCGAGGTCTAACACTCGCCCTGCTGGTGTTTCTCTGCCCACGTGGCTGTGTGCTCATCATGACCCAGCAGCTCCACAGCTCCGTCCTGCCCTCCCTCTCTCTCCCAGGCCATTCCCAACGGGTTCCTCCCAAAAGGAGTAAAGAAAAGCTGCAGGGTGTCCAGGGGAGCTGCCTTCACCATACAGCACCAGACCTCCAGCATTGGAACTGCTCTGCCGTCCTGTACTGATCACCTTCCTCCACTAATTACCTTCCTTCCACCAACTTTCTCATTTAAACTTAAGCATCCCCTAACTCCTACCTCTGGTGACCAAGACTTCAGGTTTGATTTTTCTCCCCTGTGTCTGAGTAGGGATCCTCTGCTCTTTGCAGTTTCAGCAAAATACAGGAACTGACTCAGGCTTCGACCCCTCGAATCAATAAGAAACTCACTCAATACTCCATCTCCAACACTAGCAAGAAGCCTGGGAAAGAGAATAGGAACAGGGCATTTATCTAGTATTACTTTCCAGATAGTCTTCTTGCCTACAACCTATTTCTTGTTTGAGGATGCAGTTTTTGTGACTCCTCCTACTAGCTGCATTGTCCCGAACTGGATGCTTATTGACAGCTTTCAATTTACATCTATGCTTTGGGTTAAAATTCCAACATAATTTTATTTTTACGTAATTTTATATGCCCGCAGACAGGTTGTATTGTTATGTATGTAATTGCTGAGGGTAATGTCATGTAATGTCATGTATGTAGTTACTGACACGCAGTTCAAGTCTTTGTATCAGTTCATGCCAGTACACAAATTTCTGAAGTTCCTTAATTAATCTCTTTTTGCACTGCATCTTCTGAGCCATGCTTTAAAACTTTGCACCTCTTGTCGATCTGCCTGTCCGTCTGTCCTGCATGTGGCACTGAGAGTATGTCAAAGAATGTGGCTGTAGGGAACTCTTCGGTGCAAGCCGCCATGTAGCCCTTCCTTGGCAATGTCGGCTGTTCCAAAATGTTCTTCCTGCCTCCACCAGCTCAGTGTCCTCCTGCTCACAAGATGTCCCGTTAAGCAGTCGCTGGGGTTGCAGAGGCGGTGGCTGAGCAGGGAAGATTGTGAGCTGCCTGCACCACGCCCAGCCCATCCGTCGCAGGCGTGCTCTCCAATGGCAGCTCTTGCTGGACTCCTTCCTATCATCAGCCTTACCTGAGTGGAGAGTTGTTGCTTTGGTCTGCACCTCATGCAGGTGGGCTTTTTTTTGCCAATTGTTGCTGAAATTAGAGCTTGGTGGCCTCTTGACACCACAGACAAACTTGCCTGGGCCTCATTGGTCCATGCATTTAGAGGACTCATGGTGATGCCACTCTGGGTCTGTAGTGATGGCTCCATTTCAGCCAGCGTTCCCCACAGGCAGCTGTGGGACAGGCCCTGGGAGGGTGGCTTGGTTGGTTTGCTTTCAGTGTAGGATGAGCTCCTCAGCCACTGTTGTTCTCTGCACCACCACCCCAGCCTCAGAGGCTGGGAGTCAAACGTGCAGCTTCCCCCCAGTCTACTGAGCAATCTGGTGGGACCCCAGCGCTGACCCTGCTCTGAGCAGGGGCTTGGACTAGAGACCTCCCAAGGTCTCTTCCAGCCTGAATTATCCCATGAGCCTATGAACATTATACCACAAGGTTTTGTACTAGTTTAGCCTGTTATTTTAAATCTAAGGCTTTACCTCATTGTGTTTTAAATATGAATTAGTGAATTTAAACAGCTGGACTCAACTGCGTTATTTTCTTTGTCTTTGGGCTTTTTTGTAAGTAATGAAACCTGTGTAGATGTTGTAAGTGTCTGTTGGTCTCTAGGTGCTCTCTGCAACCAGACACATTTTAGCCGCTTCCTTGAAGCTACAGGCTTGAAGGACCCTTTCTCAAGTCAGTGGTCCTTGGGTCTAGCTGACTCCAGAGCCCCACTTTGAGAGTCCATTGTAGCTACCCTCTGACATTAGAGGGTAGATGAAGACAAGGCCAGGAATAAAAAGCAAGAGCTGTGTTTTCTTGCAGTGCAGGCTTCCCCTACAGTGCTGAGGCACTTCTGTGGCTTGCCTTGTCTGCACTGGAGCTTTTCTTGTCTTGAAGTATCTCAAGGTGGCTGTGTCATGTCTGAAGAAGAAGGATCTCTGTGCTCAAAAGCCTCTTTGGTTTTTCCAGCTATATCAGCTGGTCCAAGAAAAGATATCGCCTCCTCCTACAACCCTGTCTTTTCATATTTCCTGAAACTGTTCCAGTAAGAACAGCCGGTTTTAATTTCTTTCTCCACTTGCTTTCTCACTTGACAAAGGCAGAGTGCCTCAGCCAACGCTGTACCTTGCATCTGACAAACATGCCTTACAGACAACCTCTCGTTTCACCATCTAGGGGTGGTTGATGCAGCCCCTCCGGCAACCCCTCCTGCTGGCAGCCAGTCCATGTGGTTCTGAAATATTTCTCAATTTCCCATTTGATGCTGCTTAGCTTTAATTTTCTTCTGCCTGTTCCTGACATGGACTTTAAGGAGCTTCTTAGATCCCAGTGTTACTTTCTATGGATTTAGATTCTGCACTAGAGTCAACTGTATTTTCTTTTGGCTACAGGAGAAAGAATAAAATCTGTCATCATCAGAACATCTTTCTAAGGGAACACATTTTTTATTCTTTTCTTCACTCTCACCAATTTTTCACAGCTCTCTAAAGCTGAGAGGAGCTGACGGTGTTCTCCTGTCAGATTGACGTACCCAAAGGAGATTAAGCTTTCTGCTGCTCCTCATTGCTCCTTAATTGGATTACCATGGGCTACTTTATCCCAGGTCAGCTTAGTTGTGTCCTGGGACTCAGGGGGGTTCGCAGCTCTCACAAGTGAACTATGCAGCTCAGTGTATAAATGTAGAAATAGTGTGGTTTTGGATGTTTAGTCAAATGCTGTATATGATTAGCTATGCAATGTAAAAAAAAGAAGCCACCATATTTGCCTAACAAAGCCAACTTCCAGAAAATCACATTGACTGGTACAAATTATATTCTTACTCTGAAATCTCAGACAAAGCACTCATTTGGTATGTTAGACCATGATGATGCCAGCTGAGGTATTTTACCATATACTCAAATGTTTCAAATAGGTATTTCAGTCTGAACCACAGTCATGAAATTAGGACAAAGTGAATTTGAATTTTGTGTCTTCCCCACCTCCTCCTGCTACTGCCTGGGAGTGTTAATGCCTTGTAAACACAATTTTAACCAGTGATTTGAGCCACATTTAGATTGTTTCTAATACCTAACTGTCTTCACTGGCTAGTGGCCACACACATTCCTGCCCGGGCCTTTTTTTTTTGTTGCTGTTTTTTATTTATTCATGGAGCTGAATATCATTTTACTATTTGTTCTCTGCAAAATCCAATTCTTCTTTTGACTCTGCTTGCTTTATTTCTGCACCACTTGATCTCTGCAATCCATATCAGTGGCTGATGGACTTGCTTTGCTCACTTTTTGTAGCAGTGAGTAAATCTGCTTTATTAATTGGATTGGCTTTACCATGTCTTTTATGATACGTGTTAATGAAACGGGAATCATGGTGCAACTGCCAAGACACTTGCTGTCAGCCTCATTCTCGCTCCTTATGCCTTGGGGATGGCCAAGTGGGACTCTATGGGGAGAGAGTTTCCTGGGACCATCTTTCATAAGAGCAGCTAAGCTTGCCTTATGAAAGGCACAGGTGACCTGTGCTGGTGTCTGGGCAGGGAGGGAGGGCCCCCATCACCACAGATCAGTGAGCAGACATCAGCCATGCTCCTGGATCCAAGAGGAGACCTAAAAAGACATTTTCACAGGACTTGAGTGTACTGTAGATAGTTGGCTGCAAGCCAGGGAGCCCTTTGAAAAGACTGGTGAGAGTAAGTGTGAAAAGAAAGACCTCACCACACAGTGAGCTGGATGGAAAGCTATTTATAAACCCTTTAATTGTTACGCTTCCTTATCTAGCAGCTCTCAGTTTCCTTCTTTTATTTTTTTTTCGAGGTGCAATGATGTTGTTCTAGAGGTGCAAAGTCCTTTTCATGTTGGCATGCTCACCTGAGGGAAAAGGCACCAAGAGATCCACTTCAAAGCGCTCAAGTGCTTTGCGTCATGTTAAAATACAATCGTCTAGGGAGATCTTCTTGGGGTGATTTCTCTCTTCCCTCCAAATATGAACTCCCGATAGTTTTTGTTCCTCTACTAAAAGTGATTCCATTTCATGTTCTTCAGCTCTAAATCCCATCAAACTCACCAATGCAGTGAGTTCTCAGAATTAAAACCTGTCTTTTGACATGTAGTCTGAAATGTAAAATGCTCAGGACAGAATCACTAGAACTGGTCTAAATCTAGCACATGAAATAGCAATGCCTCTTCCTGCAGGAAATGATCACTTCCATGCTGTCACAGCTACCAGCTGTTACATCCAAGAATATTTGGGTCCTACCTTACCAGCAGGATTTGTGAAAACCTTCCAAGATCTTTCTTACTACTACTTCTTCTTCCCAAATCCTTGGATAATTGCCACACGGTGACCAGGATGAGTCCTCTCCTTTTACTGTCTGCCATCCCTTGATTTTCAACCCTCTGAAACTCTGGTCTGGCTAGCTGTAAATGCATGTCCTTTGGTAAGACAAGAAAGGGAGCTTTACACATCTGAGCAGAGAAATCCAGTCCATGAAGCTACATGTGAAATATGCCAGTAACAGGGTCACATGCATAGAAATGTGGGCACAGCTACACACAAGGTGATCTGAATCAGACACAAGGTGGCTCAAAGGAAACTCAAAAGATGGTTGTAGCATCAACCTAGGTTCACGTCCCATTCCAAGGGGACAGCATGCATAAATGCCTTTGTGTTTACTGGTATCTTAGCTCTTATTTTTGCTAGCTCAACTCAAACCCCTCAGCCCAGGGTTCAGGCTTCTGGGAGCTAAGGACCAGATTTGATGCCAAACCCTTGTTTGAGTTTAACGAGAATATCTCTAGGTTGTGGGAAAGACCATTGTGAGAGAGTCCGTAAGCTAAAGCAATGCCAGAGAGGAAAACGAAAAACACAAACAAAAGTAAAATTGTTGAGATGGTGACACTGAGCAGCACAAGGACTCACAGACAAAACCCTCAGAAAAAGCAGCAGAGAAACTGAGAAGGGAACTAAGCAACAGGAGAATGAAACTGCTTCAGGGAGCTACAGAAGCTGACACCCACTTGCCAGCAGACAGACATCTGCTGTGTGGCTGCAAGGTGGCTGTGAGTTTATGAATGTTTAGCCAAGTAACTTGTTTGAGCCCTGTACTACCTGCGTCAGGCTACAAAGGACGGCTGTCTGCTTGTAAACTGTGTCTAATCCTGCCTGCAGAGTACTCAGTAAAGGTGCCCAAGTGAGGGTGATGAAGGAGTATGAACTTACCAATCGATGAAAATGATCCTTCGTAGCTGCCCTGTTCCCTCTTTCACCATCCCTTCCCAAACCTAGGTAAGAAACTGTACTGGATCTGGTCTGCATGCAATAGCCACTAGGCACGCAATAGCCACTAGTGAAATGACTGTTGTAGGAGCTGTCCTCAGCTTAAATGTCAGATTGTCAGAGACCATTAAAAGTCAAACCGTGCCAAGTTACTGGTTTGCTTCTGCTCCACTTCCAGCATACTAATATGCACGTCCAACTGCGGCCCCAGCTGGCTGGTCTCAGCAGAGAGTACAGACGGGGCCAGTGAAATATTGTAGTGATCCCACTGGTGCTCAGATTGGGAAGCCCATATAAAGCAGAAGAGCAAGAGGCCAGTCATGTAAAACACTGGCCCTGGCAGCTCTGGAGTTCCGTGAAGATCCCCTAGGCAGGTCCCAGCTGGACTGCATGGACCAGCCAGGTGTGGGTCCCGCAAACAACTGCAAAAATGCACAGCCTTAGCTGTGGCACTAGGCTTCTACCCTAAAAGCATCATATTTTAGTTAAAAAAAGCAGGCTTTGCTCTCTGACAGATGCTGTTTTGGAAGCGGATAGCTGAGCCTGCTGCCTGCAGTGTAGTTGTGAACAAGATTCATGGTGAAGGAACATGTCTATGGTGTAGAAACGCTTGCATGAATACCAACAGCTCCACTCTCGTGTATTCTTCCAAGCTGTTCCTCTGACCTCGCCTGCTTGCATGAATTGCAAGCCACAAGAGAAGAGAAAGCCAGCATTACCACTGTGGCATAGGGAAAGGCCACCAGCAAATGAGACAGCTCTGAGCTTTTGCATACCTGTTTACAGGAAGGCAAGGAGGCGAAGCCAGGGACTGGGAGAATGAAGAGCCACCCACTGTAGGAGAAGATCAGGTTCGAGACCATCTAAGGAACCTGGAGTTGCACAAGTCCATGGGACCCGATGAGATCCATCCGCGGGTCCTGAAGGAACTGACAATCTATCCATGGGTCCTGATAAAGTTGCTAAGCCACTATCCATCGT
>NW_009193120.1:0-8445 GCF_000690835.1 Fulmarus glacialis
AGGACTCGGCCTCAGACGCAGGGAGGAGGCTCAGGCCACTGCCTCCTCGCCCCGGGCCCAGCACGGCCGTGCAGCGACCCGGCGCCTCAGGACACGCCACGGGCTCTGCGGCCCGGTTATCTGCCCTTCGCTGGGCAGTCGTGCTTGTTTCTGTCGCATCTGTTGGCTGCTTTCGTCTTTCACACGTTTCTCGCATTTCAAAAATAGTGTTCAATTCATCCTCACCCTTGTAAAATTTATTTCCCCCGTATATTAAATATATTTTTGTTCAAATCGAAAAAGAACCTGATGACTTGGAGACAAATACAAAGTGGTGTTTCATTGCTGGACGGAGCCTCTGCATGATGTGGTTTTACTCTCAAAATGCAGATCTGGGAATTTTGCCATGTTAAATTATAGGAACACAGGCCCAGGAATGGGGTAATACCTTAATGCTTCAACGTGAAGGAAAGAAAACATAACTCAATTAAAATATATACTTTGGGGATTTTTCTGACACTCTATATAGTTGGGAAAGCTGCCACCTACCCTGACCTTTCTGTTATAATTATGTATGTCATCTTAAATATCATTAATTTAGTCTGTATTTCACTCATCCTACATGTTTACCAAGTGTCTGGATTTTTTCTTTGACTTTAATAACCTATCTTTTTCCAGTGAAGAAAAATACTTAAATAAAATGAATGACACAACTTTCTTGCAATTACTTTGGAGAACAGCAATATAGACTTGAAATTAATGACTAGCAAATATTTAGATGCTTGATGCTTTGAACGTATGTATTTCTTTTAAATTCAGCGTGATGACTTACACATGAACTTAGAGGAAATACATATGTTTCTGTGGGATTGTAGTCTAAATCAAAAAGACAAGGCTCTTCTGACTGCAAATAATTAATTCATCTAAAGTCCACAGAGCCATTTCTCATTTACATTGAGCAATGTATTCAATTACTCCTCTAAGTGTACATTTTAACATAAAATTAGACTACAGTTATGGTATCCTTACTGATATCTTTGACTATTCCTGTAACTCTCTATTTCACAATGTTAAATTACAAAGCGTGTTCCTTATAACTAAACGGCTAAAATAGCTAAATGATCTTTGATTCTAATTTGATTTTAATCTATGATTCTAATGATACACAACTTCAAGAAGTATCCCTTTAACATAGGGATAATTTTTCCACTATAATTTTTCAGACAGCCTCGCAAACATCCGCAGAGAGCACAGCACAGCAAGCACAGGACCGGAGCAGGAATCGCCTGGATCCGTTTCCATCATGCTGTATCGACACAGAGAGCGAAAGCAGCTGCTTGTACACTAACGATGTGTATAGTTCAATAAGCACATGAGAGATTATACATATATGCACATATTTAAGTTAAAATAATCATTTTTTTAATGGAGTAACGAGCAGGTTGGATGCTCATCCAGAGATGCCAGGCTGACGGGGCAGGGCGAGCCTCCGGCACCCGCAGACACACAGCGTCTCCTAAAGCCCTCGCCTGCAGATTATCCTTTTCTTATTTCAGGAGCCTTAAAATATGGACCATAATCATTTAAAGTTCACAAGGCAACTATTTTAAAAATCTTGGAGTTCGCTAATCATGCATTGATCCCCAGAATACCGCGGTACAGGCAGATCAAAACCTGTATCTGAGGCAAGTTGGGGCAGCAGCAGCTACACTACAGCTACAGCTTTTGAGAAGAGAAAAAGCATCCTAAGATTAAAATAAGACATAACAAGTTTTGCCCATTATTAAGATGTATTAAATAGAAAAAAAAACCTCTCCCCAAAAATCCACTCAGCATTTAAAAGGCTGTCTACCTTTTACTTAGAAATAGCTTTGCTTTACATTTTCACAACTTACAACCCACAAAAGCGTTTATACTATTTAATAATTTTCCAGCTGGTAAACTGATTTCTTTATTTGCTTCTAATGCAGTGGGAACACCACTCCGGTTTTTAGGCTCTCAGTTTGCATCACAGGCACAAACAATACAGCTAACGGCTCCAGGAAATTGTCACTACTGCTAGAAGCCAGAAAGCAGAGTCTCTACCTACAAAATTTTTGTATATAAACCACTGTAAGTATGATAGTTATTTTTAGGTATTATTTTCTAGGTATATTTAGATTTTGCAGCCACCTCAAAATTCTTCAACTACATTTAATTAATTACTTGACAAAGAGTTTTAAACTAAAAATGTAAATACTGTATGTTTTTCTTGAGAAAAAGAGAGAAAAAATATATATCCTCTTACACGTATGTAAGCCTG
The DNA here is from genome assembly GCF_000690835.1 of Fulmarus glacialis. Taxonomy (NCBI): domain Eukaryota; kingdom Metazoa; phylum Chordata; class Aves; order Procellariiformes; family Procellariidae; genus Fulmarus; species Fulmarus glacialis. Next base: position 2,282 of record NW_009193120.1, read on the forward strand.
AAATCTCAGAGGCACAATTGCTTTGCAATTCCCTTTCTAAGTATAAAAGCAAGAAAGCGCAACCACACACTTGGAGAATGAAAAGAAAACGATTGGAATATTTCAGGAAATTGAAGAATAGGCTCTGCTTTCCTCTGCTTTGGTTCATGTTGTGAAGTCGGTGCTTCCTCCCCGGCTGGGAGCCGTGATGTAAACCGATTCCTTTATTTCTTTATTTGCTTCTAAAGTAAGGGGAGCACCACTCCAGTTTTTAGGCTCTCAGTTTGCATCACAGACACAAACAATACAGCTAACGGCTCTAGGAAATTTGCGTTACTGCTAGAAGCCAGAAAGCAGAGTCTTTACCTAAAAAACCTGTTTATATAAACACTGTAAACCACGCCAGGACTTGCCACGGGACAGCACATCACGACTTTGCTGAGTCTCTGCTGTCACCACCTGAGCTGTCCCCCACGCCTCTGACTTAATCACTCTACAAGAGACCCAAAAAGAGAGTTATTTTGTGTCTGGAGCCACTGTGGAGGCTCAGGTCAACTATAAACACACCAAAACATTACGAAACCGTTTCTGGCGGTGATGGTGTAATAGTTTTTGACCGAATTGATCGTTCCCTGACAATACGCGACTCAGCCTTGCAAATGCATCAACTCTGTAATGAGGAGCTATTAAGTCTATTGATTTTCTGATTTCAATTGATAGCTAACAGGCCAAAGCTACACATCAATATTTGCGTAACTAATACCCAAGAGCTAACAATTTTGACAAATGAAAACCTCAGTAGACCAAACAGTGCAAATTAATGGAAATTTAAAGACCAAACCTCAGAACTTAAGTGAAATATTTAATGAGTGGATAAATATGCCTTGTATTTCTGGAGAATTCTGGGTCTTTTTATATGGGGGAAATAAGTAAATACATAGAAACTCCCAGAAGGATGCTCTCTTCTTGGTATCCTAAACTGGGCAATTCTGCAGTACAGAACAGCAAACTCGAGATGTCAGCTCCTAAAAATAGACGGCTTCAAAATGAATAACTGAAAATTGAAAATTGAATCATTTTTGAATAATTTGCCAAATCAGACAAAATACATGGATATTGCAATGGTACGAACACATTTCCAGATCGCACATTTCTGTAGATATTATCACAACTGGAAACCAATGTCTCACAATCCCCCCTACCCTTGAGCTTTCTTCTGGTTTTGGGTTTTTTGGGTTTTTTTAAAATAAAGTTGGAACATCAAAAAGAAGCAGTAAAAATATAGCTTCCTCCTAAGCAAGATAAATTGTCTTTTTTTTTTTTTTCTTTTTAATAGACAAAACAAATGCCTAAGGTAGAGGAGGAGATGAGGATTACATTGGTAATGCGTGCGGCGTCCGCATGTCCAGCCCCCCTCTTTAGGAGCAGCTCTTCACCTGTGAGCAACTGGAAGACTTCTCTCTCCTTTCCATTTTCTTTGGACAAAATAAATCCAGTCCCATCAACTGCTGTCCACGACCCATATTTTCTACATCTCTGACCATTCTCCTCGTGCTCCATCTTTGCTGCCTGGGATTATTCAAGAGGCTTACAAGAGAACTGAAAATCAGATCTTTTAACTTTCCAAGACGAGAACTCTCATCCCTTTTGCTGCCTGCCCGGGCAGTTTCTCCTGCTCCTCGTTTCATACACCGCTGTTTATTTTCCCTTTTAGAAGCAGCTTTTCAATATGTAGCTATAAATTTTTTTTTAAAATGACTGAGGTCAGATAACTAATTACGTGATTGCTTTACAATCCCATTACCTTAACTGATGCTTGTCTCAGACTTATCCTTTAGCACAAATAAATGCCATAAAGACGACAGTAAAATACGCAACATTAATGAAGTACAGAAGCCATTTTTGGTTTTCATCTGTCTTAAATTTTGAAGACAATTTCAAGACTTTTCATGGGTAAAAAAAGTCATAAATTGCTCGGTGAGAGAGACCATAAGTTTATCTGTATTTTCACTTTTAGAATACAAGTAGTTAAAACCTGAATATTTGATGGTCTTCTGCAATTGGCTTGAGTGTGCCCCACCTCAAACACCTTTTCAAAGACGGCAATGAAACAGAACTAAGGTGCCTGTTTTTCATCCAAAAATATGTCTTTGAAAGGATTTGAAATCAAGTATTTTTTAACACGATGCTGATGAAATGCACTGACTTACGGTACATACCCAGGAAGGGAAAATAACTTGCTATTTGTCAGTTGAGGTTGTAGCTTTGAACCGGCACTATCTACTCATGGAGGGAGAACCTGCTCAGCGCTTTACCTGCTTGGATATCTTTACAGATGTAAAAGTAAAACTTTAATTATACCTGCTGTATTTCCTAAAATAAAATGACTCAAATACCAGCTTCAAAATTATTTTAATATTTATGCACATCTTGTTGATGTTGTATCTCTCCGTAAAGGATCCCATGTATTCAGGTGCTTCATTCCAGGAGAACATGTATCTGATTTTTTCCCTTCATAAAAAGTGTAGGAAAAGAGACACATGCTGTTTTGTATTCAATATAGAGGCAAAGCAAGACATTTCCACAGATTATGTAAGGGAAGCTATTGTTTTTAATCTACTTTTCCTTCAATTACCTTACAATTTCCCTGTAACCATCCGCAGGCTTTGTGCATTGCTTCTCTGTGCCACGGATTTTCAGCCAAATTTTAGACTATTCATATGCAAACAGCAGGATTAAAATAAAACATTCTTCTTTCCAGGTGAAGTACGCTGTTCGTAACACTGAACGAGAGCAGCAATATTTCACGCAGCACCCGTTCACTGCACAAAGCGCAGCTGGCTCAAAGCAAATACAGGCAGGGCCGGCACGTAGGAGCTGTGCCTGCGTTACACCACCACCACCCGTGTTTCCGTCTTTTTCTAGCATCGACCTGCAATCGTGTAAATTACATCTTTTTCTGAAGAGGCCACGGTCTTATTTGAAATCCTATCATCTCAGGAACTGTGAGTTTAAAGAACAGCTTGCTAAACCTCAGCATTTTCCCAAATTACGCCTTGTTTTTAAGCTGCCTGCGCCCACGGTTGCACCCCCAGGAACCCCGGTTCCACACACAGCGGCTCTGGCTCCCACGGATCGAAGCCCTCTCCCCGCAGGCCCACGCGCCCGGGCACCAACAGAGGCAAGCAATTTGGGAAACACGATCCCAGCCCCGCATTCACCGTGCAGCACTGGTGAACACTGAAATACACCACATTTATGATGAAAAATTCATGGTTTCTTGCCATTTTTTTTGCCATTTCTGTAATTGCCGAGGATAAACTTTTTAAATTGAGAGAGAGATTTGCAGGTTGAACGTCTTGCTGATGGGCAGATCACTTCATATTAATTTAAATAAATCTAATAAAAGGAAATACATATTTTTTTAAGTTTTCCTCCAAAACTTAGTTCTGCAGAGTGCAAGTACGCATTAAAAATGTATCTGAAAGAGCCCATCTTCTGCACGCATGAATCACAGTATGCATTCAGGAAGCCTTTACAGTCAAAGGCTATTTCATATCAACACAACCCTATTTTCTGCTCATGAAATTTCCATTCTGGCTCACATTTTTTACATAAACCCAGAGAGCAAGTGGGTAAAAGGCATCCAAGACATTTTGAGGACAGATTGGCCATCTCGCGAAGGAACTCACCGCAGTACATAATGTTTCCTAGTGGGAGATGCCGGGGAACTTTCCTGATCAATAGAGCCCTATATAGCACACTTCTCATTTTTACAACACCTAAACTGGAAAACAGCATTTAATGGCTTGTGTAGGTTTCCTGACAAACGGCCACTCCACCTATTGTATTTGCTTTATTCCCTTTAGAACTTCATCTTCAAAACCGTATTTTACACAGACAACCTGCAGCCGGAAATCCAGTAAACAAAATTTGAAAAGCACAACACAAATGGCAACCTTAGAAAAGCACGCAAACACCAGGTGCACAAGCACAGGCTTGCTCCAGCAAACATGTAATTTTTGCAACATGTAGTATTTTAAGATCAGTTTTCTCTTCCCCACTTATTCCCCCCTCTAAGAAACCCCAGCCCTTGCAAGAATTTGATGCTTGTGATAAACCAGTCAGGTTCCAATGGTGATTTCAGGGCATTAGATTAACGCACACTGCCCCTAACAATCTTCGTCTAATTAAATCACAGTGGCAACATTCCTAATGGCTCCAAATTTTGCTTGATTGTGAATAATCAGGCTTGCTCAGCCCGTCAGCAGATGGAGATGCCACTTGAGGTGCCCTGGGGTGGACATGGAGCTTTCCCGTCCCGCGGCCCCCAGGGCAGAGCTCAGGGAAGTTCACGGACACCCTCGACCCACGGACACCCCACCAGCCCAGCCTACCCACTTCAGCAAGAATTGACTGATATGTTCTTAAAATAACGATAGGAAAAAGAAAAAAAAAAAAAAAAGAAAAAATCAATCGGTCCCAGTTTTTTCGTAAAACCCTACTACTGTTCTTTTTACAGTTTATGCTTAAAGTATTTTAAAAAACCTACAAATACTGCTTTTTAGGACTTTAAGGGCAGCTGGCCTAGGGCTGCATCCTTTCCTGGGGTTAGGCTGTGAATTTAACAAATCTTTAAGCTGAACACAAAGTTATTTTTCAATAACTTTGCCACTGCTCCAGCCCTGCTACCAACAAGTGACTATTTCTTGATAAAGGGATATTTTTACCCCAAACACTGTGCATTCTTTGCACGTTATCAACGCTGAACAGCCAAAAATCTCCTTCCTTCTCTGCGTCCTTGCCGTGTCCCCCCTGCCCTTCCCCTCCTGGCACAGGCATTTCTGCTTCTGAAAGATGCCCGTTACATTGCCGTAGCCAAATGGGATATTGTTTCCCACGTCTTTAACTTACTAGATCACTGATGACTTGAAACTTTATTAATGTCAACTTTGGATTTAAATGCTGTCACACAACATATATGATGCCCTTCGTGTAAAACTCAAGTCTGATTTTGCCGGTGGGACTTGGCTCTGTCCTTTTAAATGCCTGACCTGAAACCTCCGCTCTGCTAGAGACATCCTTAGGCAATTTCCCTCTTTATTTATTCCGTTTATTCCCCCTGTATTTTTTCAATGCTTCAGGTTACACATTAGCTCAGAGGAGCACTACAGCAGCAGCACCGAGTTTTCTCTAAATCATTTCTTTCTGCACAAACTGAAGAGCAGTGATATTTTCAAATTCTTTTACAGCACAGCCTCTGTGCTTCCACCGAAATACCTTTCAGAAACACCCTGCCCCTTCACGGTGGTGTCAAGGTTGTGTGCCCAGTACAGCAATGGGAATCGGACATTAAGGAGGTAATTAACATTTCAATTCCTTTTAACTCAGTACATAGAAAAAAATACAAATTGTCATATCATGTGACCAGTGTTATAAAAACACACGACTAAACTTAACCTGGCGATGACATGAAGAATGTGCTGTTTCACTACATTAATGGTTCCCAACTCAAAATTATTCAAGAAAACATACTTTTTAAGAGCAAGAGCATTTTCTTTTCCTTCCCTGCCAGATTTTGTCAATAAAGCAATGTGCTGTTGCAACAGACCTTCTACCTACTCTTTCGGGAACTTGGTTGGTGCTATGAAAACATAAATACATTTTTTAAAGTCAAATGCTCATTAAGACCAAGCTGAAACGGGGCTTCCAAGTCCAAGCTACCCTGGCCACACGCACACGCTCAAATTGAGGTGGAGAGAGTCCCTGACTCCTTCAATCTCCCGGTTAGCGGAGCATCCCGCTCACCACGGCCGACGGCTGCTGGGGGCACACGGAGTCCCCGGCTCTGGCGTGGGGGAAAAACGTAGAATCACAGAAGGGTTTGGGTTGGGAGGGACCTTTAAAGGCCATCTAGTCCAACCCCCTGCAATGAGCAGGGACATCTTCAGCTAGATCAGGGTGCTCAGAGCCCCGTCCAACCTGACCTTGAGTGTTCCCAGGGACGGGGCATCCACCACCTCTCCGAGCAACCTGTGCCAGTGCTTCACCACCCTCAGTGTAAAAAATGTCTTCCGTATATCTAGTCTAAATCTACCCTCTTTTAGTTTAAAACCATTCCCCCTTGTCCTGTCGCAACAGGGCCTGCTAAAAAGTTTGTCCCCATCTTTCTTACAAGCCCCCTT
>NW_009193121.1:0-1981 GCF_000690835.1 Fulmarus glacialis
ACCTTAATGATTCTATGATTCTATGGCTCATGCAACTGGAAGCCTTTCTCACTGAAGGGTGATGCACAAGGGAGGCAGAGCACAAGAGGCAGAATGTGCATCTTCCATCTTGCCTGCAAGCTTGACACTGAACAGGAAAACTCGGCAATGAGAGTTATGAACCTGTGTTTAAAATGTAGATTCAAGTTATGACTTTGTGTAGTCTTGAGTGCAATGGCGATTGTGTTAACGAGGGTCAGCACTTGTGAAATTATATCACAAGCCTTATGTCATGCCCTAAATCAGCTGTAGGGGCTTACAGTAACATTGCAGTGTATTTGACCCAGGTCAGCTGGCAGGACAGCAATAACACTGAGGATTTGTAGATTGCTTGCTTCTTCCTGGATCTACATTACCTGCTGGAGATATTAGAGAGGGTGAGGAAAGAAAGGCCTCAGACACCTTAGCTCCAGGCTACTGAGTACACCAGTAAGGGCTCAGTTTGTAGCAAAAGCCACAGAGCTGTTTATGTTGGGATACTAAGCTTTGAATTGAACTGAGATGGAGGAACAGCAGCAGGGTATCACACAAAACTGAGCTGTTACATTTCATCCCTTTCCCTTTTCTGCTCCATAGACCAAATCTGCTCCATTTGTAACTCTGCTATGGCCTCATTGCTGGATGACATGCAACTAATTATCTCTACTATGAAAGTAACTTGGCCATTTCATTCCACACCTTAGGGGAGATGTTGAGGAAAGAGATAGTGCTGCGTAATGAGCTGCTTCTGTGGTGCCAGGGGAAAAGAAGGATTCAGAGCTTGACATGGTCCTGGATGGCTCAGGATGAGAACAGATGCATGCCTCCAGGGCTTGCCAAGCTGGAAACTCTCCTCCTCCTTTATCATGGTTCAATCTTCCCCATATGTAACACGCCAAGGCTGCTCAGTTTTATGTTTGCCAGTTGGGAGAGGTGAGGCCACAATTCTCTTTCAGTCTGTGAAGCCTGATCCAAGGTGTTTTACTTTGACCAACAGGATGCTAATAGTTCAATCTCCCAGGACAACTGCCATCTCAATTTGGTCCATCGCGAATACAGTTGTTCTTGTAATTCTGAGCAAGCGCTGTCCTGTTTACTGCTCTGTTATGTGCACAACTTCATGTGGCCAGACAGTAGGAATGTTTGATAAACCTGGCTACTGTAGAGCTAGCCAAAACAAGGGACTAGTAAAACAGGTCAATCCAGGCTGCAAGTTTTGAGAGATGCTCAACTTCTAATGTTGTGTTATGTCTTAACACGTGCATGGCCACTGCTTCAGCTTTGCCCTGACCTCTATCAAACCACCGTGCCATTCTGTCTGCTCCATGAGGAAATTCAGAGAATAAGTGACAGGTGGAAATTTGCATAACATTAACTTGTATGAAAGTGACCTTATTCTGGTTAATTAAAGATTAACTTCCTAGAGATTATTATGTAAGAGTTTTTTCCATGGCACCATGTGAATGGGAGCTATGATACGGAGCAGAGCAGCAGTACCAGCTGAGCTGCAGCAGCCAATGTAATGAAGTTATTGTCACGCTCCTGGGCCGCTCTGCAATATGGGGTGGTGTCACCTCTGAGGCAGAGCTTGCAGCTGGGAATGTTGGGTGACATTCCTTGTGAATGAGCAGCTAAGCAGGAGGCTAGATGGCTTGCTCCCTAGCAAGCTCCATATGCTCCACAATCCTACCTCCAAGACAGCCCTGTCTGACTCTCTCACTCCAGAGATCTCTATGTTGGGTGGCCACAAAATGGCGGATGGGGAGCTGAACCTGGACAGCCTCATCACCCGCCTGCTGGAAGTACGAGAACGTCATCCTGGGAAGATCGTTCAGATGACTGAAGCAGAAGTTCAGGGCTTGTGCATAAAATCACGGGAAATATTTCTTAGCCAGCCTATTCTCCTGGAACTAGAGGCATCTCTGAAAATTTGTGGTGATATTCATGGTCAGTATACAGACTT
>NW_009193122.1:0-3843 GCF_000690835.1 Fulmarus glacialis
TTATATTATTATAGTGTTATATCATTGTTTATGTTATGATTAAAATGTCATATTTCTGACTAGTAACAAAAAAAGAAGTATAACTGAAGTTGTAGCACACAAAATTCATAGGAATATGTTAATAGTTCTAATGTAGTTGTTCTGAGCAGTACGCTGCCTGGTAAAATCTAGATGCAAACTGTTTAGTTTAAGAAGTTAAAAACAATTATTAGAATTACGTGCTATCATGTGTTATCTTTTATTCTTACATTACCCATTGGATTACTAGTATTATCAGCACTGCATAACACAATCCCTGCTCAGAAGAACTCTCGATTTTACAATGAAACTGGAACCTCTAGAGAAATTAGTCATTTTAGGTATCAGTCTAGCTATATTTGCCTAATTAATTCTATAAAAAGTATACATAAGTATACACATATGTGTATACATATATACCATATATACAGCAATGTATGTATTACAACATTTTTATTCATCAGGTAAAACTGTGCAAATAGCTATTACTACTAATAATTTATTATGGTTCACTGGAAGTGTTACATTTCAGGATATTTAAAAGATTAGGTTTATATGGCTCAAGATCACACAGTCAACTCAGTGTACTCTCTATATGTGTTATTTCAATATCAACAGCATGTCTTTAACAATTAATTAGTTGGACTTGAAAAATACTCTTTACTAACCGATTTTGCAGCATATTTCTAACCTGTGCAAAAATAGAAGCTTTACATTCACCAAATAATTCTAAATCATAATACATATTAAGATTTAAAATGTTAAAAAAGTTTCAGAATATGTCTCATGAGTAAGTGTAAATTATCTAAACTTCCACATGGGTGACAAAACCATGAAATTGTTAAAAATGCTACACTAAATATAACTGGACTATTAGACAGTTTCTCTGAAATACAGCTTACAAAATATAGCAACAAAAACTGTTCAGTGGTCCTTCCCAAAGAAATATTTACCCTGATTCAAGATACAGTTGTCTATGGTTACAAATACTACAGCAAAATATAAGAGAGACAATAGTTAATAGAAGTGTGACATTCTGCGACACTTCCCGCTTGCAACAAGGGCAACAAGACACAGAATCGGAGAAGGGCTGAGGCTGGCAGGCACTGCGCTCTCCTCTCAGGGACCCAGGCTTCGCCAAGGCTGGTCTTACCAGAAAAGACTAAGGTGAAGAATAAGTTGAGTTCCTCAGCCTTTTCTATATCCGTTGTCACCATAATCCCTGCCCCATTCAGCAGGGAGCCCACATTTCCCATAGTCTTCCTTTTCCTGTTTATGTACTTGTAGAAACCTCTCTTGTCGCCCCCACCAGTTTCAACTCCAGGTTGGCCTTGGCTTTCTTAACCCCATCCATGCATGACTGGACACCATCTTTATATTCCTTCTGGGTCACCTGCCCCTGCTTTCATTTCCTGTACACTGAGCTCTTGCTCATCTATGCAAGCCTCCTGCTGCCTGTGCTTGATTTCCTGCTTGTCAGGATGGACATTTCTTGAGCTGGGAGAAGGTGACCCTTGAATACCAATGAGCTCTCCCTCTTCTCTCCAAGATTGTATGCCAAAGTATTCTTCCAAGCTGATCCATGAGCAGGCCAAAGTCTGATCTCTTGAAGCCCATGGTTCTGGTCATTCTTTTTGCCCTCTTCTCTCCTCTCAAGGACCCTGAATTGCACCATCCTATGGTTGCTGCAGGTTGCATGGTTGCCCCAGCCTTCACATTTCCAAACAGGTCTTCATTGCTTGTAAGCATGAGGTCCAGCAGAGCATCTCTCCTTGTTGAATCCCTGATCACTTGAGTCAGGAAGTTGCTGTCAATGTACTCCAGAAACCTCCTGGATTTCTTGTGCCCAGCTGTGTTGTCACTCCAGCAATCAATGTACTCCAGAAACCTCCTGGATTGCTTGTGCCCAGCTGTGTTGTCACTCCAGCAGACACTGGAGTGGTTCAGGTCCCCCAGGAGAACCAGAGCCTGCAAAAATGAGGCTCTTCCAGGATGAGTCTGAAGAAGGTCTCATCCATTTTCTTCTTGATCAGGTGGTCTGCAGCAGATACCCATGACAACATCACTCATGTTGATCTGCCCACTAAGCCTCATGCACAAGGTCTCAGCTGGTTCTATCACTCATCCTAAGGCAGAGCTCCATACATCCCTGCTGCTCTCTCACACATAAAGGGCAACTGGGACTTCACAGTCCCAGTCTATCCTTCCTAAAGCACTGTATCCATGTATGGTAGTCCTCCAGTTGTGCAAGCTATCCCACTGCATCTCCATTATCCCAGTGAATTTATGGCCCTGCAGCTGCATGCAGACTTCTAATTCCTTCTGCCTTTTCCCTATGCTGCATGCATTAGTAGAGGCACATTAGTAAAGGACCCAACCATGCTGCTTCCCCAGAAAAAGCATAAGCGTTTTCCACATGAGGCTATCCCTTGGGCACTTCCCTATTTACATGTCTATGCTCAAAGGGATTCCACTTCAGCCCTCTTTCGTTGATTGCAATGTCTCTTCTTTTCCCATGACTGCGTCTCATCTTCCTCATCCTTACTTGTTTGTTGAAGAATCTCTCTTTCCTCCATCATTCCCAGTGTAAAGCTCTCCTTACCAGGTTATCCAGCCTGTTGGAAGACGTACTTTTGCTCCACTTATTCAGGTGGATCCTGTCTCTTCCAAGCAGCTGTTGATTCTCAAAGATCATGGTCATAGAAGCCAAAACCCTGCTGCAAACACCAGGTGCACAACTAACTATTGACCCGCAAGATCTACCCAGTCCTCCTCAGGCCCTTGCCCCTCACCAGCAGATCAAGGAGACACCACCTGGTCCACCATGCCCTTGACCATTGCCCCTAGAGCCCTGTAGTCACACTTGACACTTCCCAGGTTACCCCTGGCAGTATTATTGGCGGAAAAGTAGAAGAGGGTAATAGTCTGAAAGCTACATCATCCCCAGTAGCCTCTTCACAATGTCTCAAAAGCAAGCCCACAGCAAGCAGCAAATCTTCCTAGATGACAAGTCAGGTTGGCAGATGGGGACCTCTGTCCCCTGCAGCAAGGAGTCTCCTGCCACTATCACTTACAGCTTCCTTTTGGTGCTCCTGAGCAGCTCAGGCTCAGCCACTGGTGATGCTCCATTGGATGGCACTTCCAGCTCCTCATCAGTTACAAGGGTAGTGAACCTTTGTGTAACTCCAAGTCTTCAGGTGGAGCAGGAGCTTCCTCCTGATGTGAGAAGTCACTAGCTTTCAACTTTCATCATGGTTGGAGTTTCCACTTTTCAACTTCATAGGCAGAGACTCTTCCTGCCCTTCCACTACAGCTGGAGATTTAGGCTCCTGAAGCTGCAGGGACCTGGAAGAGACCCAGTCAATCTCTTCCTCATCCTTTCTGATGCTGTGCAGTCTCTGCAGTCTGCTGACCTCCTCCCACAGTTCTTTCACTTGGTGGCACAGCTCCTCAGCAGCTGCACACCTCCTGCAGGCCCCAGCCTCAGCGAGAGGCCCCAGGCACTTCCAGCAGCCTCAGAGTTGCAGAGCTGCATCCTTCTTCTGAAGCTCTCTCTGGGTCCAGGGGTCCGGTGGTGAAGGAACACTTACTCCAGAGGCTGTTGTGGACCTTGCCCTGGAGCATGTGACCACCATAGTTAGGGATGGGTACGTGGGACAGAGCAGGTTTGCTGGCCTCTGCTTTGTGCCCTGCTGTGCAAACTGCTGCCTCTGCCAGGTGTGATTTAGGCTGGCTCTTACACACGCCTCTCTTTTAGCATGGACTAGACTGTTACTTGAACCTCTTTAATCAGGGGTGTGTCTTGGTTCCGGCTGGGACAGAGTT
>NW_009193123.1:0-12177 GCF_000690835.1 Fulmarus glacialis
TTATTCCAATCTGTAAACGAAAGAAAAAAAAAAGGGAGTGGTGGAAAACTTTAATTTCAGACTACATGTTGTTCATGAACTGTTTGTTTAACTCTATTTGTATTGGTTGGGTTGATATCTGTGTCACATGATAATTTTCTTCCTTCATGATTGGAAGCTAAAACTGAATCACAAAACAATTACTAGTGACTAACAGCAATCACTCTCATTTTTATTATCTGGTCACAATAGCAGTTGAGAAACTTCTAAGTCCCAAACATTTTCACAGTGACCCGGCAATTGTCAGGATTCTCAGAACAGAGAATGTGATTGAGAATGAACTAAACTGGCCACGTCCATTCACGCACACAGACATTCGCTGAGATGTAGATCTATTTGCCATGGACCGATTTTTCAAATGATAGCTTTCCTGTCTCACCTATTTCGCCAACAGTAACGTGTAAGTGCAATTTGATGACGTACTCATATATAGCGAAGTGACGTAAGTTATAGGTGCAAGTCCTGTTTGCACAAGCAAATCCTGCAGGAAAGAATTTACATCAATGACAACGCAAAATCCATTGTGCCTCGGCTTTTGAAAGTGGAAACCCCCCGGGAAGTTGGTCCTGAATGACTTTCTGTTAATTACCTGATAATTATCCTTTCTACCTACAGTCACACGGTGACTATTGTTTGCCTCCAGGAAACATCCCAGCAGAAGCTCTTAATGAGTACCTAAAGATGCCCTGTACCAGGAAAGAGATCATAACCTGGGTGAATGAGTGCCTCAGCTCTTCTGGAACTATGGATCCTTTAGGAAGGTTGTTTAAAATCTGATTGCGAGCCATGGAAGCTGCATTTTTTTAATATATATTTGTGGCTCTGCCCTCACAAATCTATGATTCATGACAGGAATGCAGCTTGGATTTCCTGCAATGTAAGCAGCTGCAGATACTTCAAATACTTGGGTACATGTGATCCAGCAGCTTGCTATAAATTTGCCCCTAAAAATAAAGTAACAAGTGATTGAACAGTGATAGGAATTAAACACGGCAGTGAGTGAATGGAATGCACAAGTCCTTACCTCAGAACCTTTTATTACGGCAATTGCTATAATTAAAACCAAAACGAAAAAAGAAATACCCTAGAAAACTATCTTTGAACAAACTTACCGCAAGATTCCTTTAAAGGTTTTTTTTTTATACTGTTGAACACTGAAAAAAGGTATTTGCTGGTATGCAATGTCACTGAGCATGATATTTATGTTGTTACATCATTTGAGAGTCAACTGCATTTCCACTTTCCACAAGTTACTGAACTAGTTCGGTTTCAAATTTCCCCTAAGTTTTTATCGTGCGAACAAAATAGTCAAGCAACAACCCTGAGCTTTTGATACCGAAAAAATATTTTGCGGTATGATTTGCTTGGAGACTGACTGAGAGACTGCAGGGTAAACAGGAGAATTCCCTCTTACAACAACCAGCTTCGGATCTGTCTCTGATGACCGAAAGTCCCAGTTTTTGTAGCCTCTTATGTCTGGATTTCTCATTTATTTGCCTTCATTTTAAGACTGACACTGTGTTCGGTAATCCACATTAGATGAAACAGTATGTCAGCATCTCTCTGAACTGATACTTCCGTGTCATCTCAGTTTTCAAATACAGTTTTAATATAAAATGTTGGAGGATATGGAAAATTTTAGAAGAGAGATTTCATGGTCAAATCACATAATTAGATCCCATTAGCAAATCTCAGAATAGCTAACAGGGGACTTGGTTGGGTATTTCAACCTAGAGGCCAAGGAGCAAATGAGAATTGGATTTAGCTACACTGCGAATCTCATTTCTCAAAGTGATTCTTTTTTCCGCTAAGAGACTCATCAGAGGAGCTGTACAGCCTCCTGCCTACACGCCTCCTCTTCTGCAGGCCTTTTGCTTCTGCTGTTGTCAGATTCCTATCCTACCCATGCACAGCAAGAACAAAGGTGCGAAACTGCCATTTCTGAAAGGGGGCATATTAGACCCAGATTTTTCAAGTACTCGTGTGCCTCTCCTTGCAGTGTGAGGTGGCTGAACATAAACTCCTAACTTTCTTTGTCTAGAGGCTGGGCATTTGCTCTGAGCTGGTCTCCCAGCCTGCCTCTTCATCAAGAGAAAGATGGAGGCACCTCCAGAAGGTACATCTAGTGTGTTGGGGGTTGAATCAGGGAGGAATGCCAAAGGAAAAACAGACTGAACCTTTAAAAACAGTGCTATTTCCTGAAGTCTTTGTTGAGTTAATTATAACTCAGTTCTTACACTGACAAAACGAATTCTGAAGTTGATTTGTTTAAAAACATATCTGCCTTGATACAGCATGTCCGATTTTCTGTTTTTTCCCTGAAGCTCTGCTTTTATCTCAGTAAAATCTATGTATTACAGTACAGTAGCAGTATTGCACTACTACTTCAAATAAACGTAGTATCGTTTTTGCTGTGAAGCACCCTGTTCATGTGTCTCCATCAAGTGTGCTTTGTATTTCCCTCTTTAAATGTGAAAGGACAGGGGGGAAATGTTTATTTTGCTCTTGAATCCTGCACTAGCTGTTTAATATGTTTCTTATGAATTACCATTAAGAAAGGATTCCGCATTTAAAAGGAAGCTTATGAGGATATAGGTAAGTGTGAGTGTGGTCTTTTCAGAAGAATGTTTGATTGAAGACCTGTTTTTGGACACAAGCTAAGGAAAAAGATCACTTAACCTCACTTGAATAAGTGGAGATTAAAGGTTAAAAGCTTTAAAGCTTTAAAATGCATTAGCAAGAGAACAGTAAATACAATCCATGGAGACATGGAGGAATTAGCAAAACAAATGTTAAACTAAGAAATGCACTCTAAGATTCACTGGAATCTCCACACTAAGTCTGAATGCAGAGCACATTTAAATGTTTCACTGGTTGTTTTAAAATTGTCTTTGTATTCCTTATATTGGCTCTAATGGAGATGATACTGAACCTTGCCATGAATTATGCAAGCAAGTTTTATGTAGATCTTTCCATGTTTTAGCCTCCCTGGAGTTTTCGAGTTTTAAAGGGTGATTTTTACCATATACCTCATTTAACCTATTGCACATTGGCTGGGTTTGGTACTGCTGATGTATCGATAATGTAGTCACAATCCTGTTCAAAAAATTCCTGTATGGTATTAGGGAAAACAAAGTTACCGTATCAGTGATCAGTGATGTTATCTTATTGTATTGTAGGCACAATATAATTTTTTATGAGTAGAACATCTGCTTAATAGCAGTATTTCACTTAGATATCTGTATTTTAACTTGTATCATGGATACCTTCAACAAATACATTGGTTCTCTGTTTACCTTGCATAGATCAACAAACTGTTTTACTCAGTAAAACCCATGAACGTGCTAAACACTTTGTGAAAACACAGCTACCTCCACAAAGAAGAGGGGTGATCCCAGGCAGGGCATACTGCAACAGCCTAATTGTAAGTAGGGAAGCTGTATACCAACAGGGAGTATCTACCTGAGAAAAAGTTGAAGAAGTAAAAATGGAATTTTTAACTATTTCCACTATTGAAATATATAGAAGCACCTGAGGTTCCAACAGGACTCCCAAACTAGCAGTCCCCAACCAAGGCAGCCAAAATCAACGCCTCTACTTGATCTTCTGCACAAAGGGCAAAATCTTGCTGAAAATGGGTGACTGATGGAAGTGTTGTGCTTGTAGATGCAGCAGATTTGGCATTGCCCACATTGTGGGTGAAATCCTGCCCCCACAGAGTTCAATGGCAAAATTTTGATCCACTTCAGTCAGGTGAGGACACTGTTTATAGGTGAGAATACAGAGCGGAGAACATTCAAAGATTTTAAAACTCAGATTGTATTCATTGACCTGTGAGTGTAATTATAACACGATATTTAAATGTATGGGATATTAGCAATATGTGGTAATTTTTGCTAGTGTGAGCAACATCTTTCTAAAATTTGGCTTCTTAAGGATTCCAGTTAATATATAACAAATTACTCTCATTGCAGAATGTTCAGATATAAGAGCTTCTCAAGAGTGACTGAACTTATTTTGAACTTTTATTTTCATTTAAACTCTCCATTAAGGAATTTGGGAGGGTGAGCAGGGGAGAAAGGCATTTGTTTAGATTCTGCTTTTAATAAAGTTTTAACACTTTGATATCAGTCTCTGATTAGATGCAGCATCCCGCATTCCAAAGTGAAGAGAGGCTATTTGCTCCTTCTCTCCTCCGCCCAACACGTATCTTGCTTGTGTCTTAAGCAGAGCCTCTGATTCAGCCTAATTATTGTCATTAACAGCAGTTTTCTGCGGAGCAACATTCCTTGCTGTGGCCTTTCCTTCTCAACTCAAAGGATTATCCTAAAACCCAGTCTAACAATCCTATTTCCAGTTATATTTTTTGGGGGGAGAGTACCACATTCTCTGTGCCCACATTCTCTGTTCGAAACTTGACCCAAAATAATGGATTTTCCTGTTTATCAAGTTACTCTGTAAAATGCCAAAGGATGGGATTAATCTGCAATGTAGATGTCTGCATCTAAGCAAGTCCTGGTTCCTTTTATAGTCAATAGATATCAATAGACACTCTGAGTGTGTGATTCATCCCATCTCAAGATAGACGTCTAAATTAGGTCAGGTGACTCATTCCCTGGAAGTACTTATTGACTATAAAGGGAATCTGAATGACTAACTCAAAGATTTTTAAAGTGAGGTGAGATGAAATTCCTTCTGCGTGCTTCGTATCTTCCGGCACAACCCTTCTGCTCCTTGAACAGTTATTCTCACTGTATTTACACCCAGATCTTCACAGGGCTTGCTACCATTTTCCAGCTCTGTCCTGTGAAACCCAGTCACCGGCTTTCATTTCAATTCTTCCCACCTGGGAAGATACCCCTCAAGCCTTGCCCGTTGTCTTTTCCCTGAACACTTAATGACTCCATTATCCATCCTTCCTTGTCTATTATCACCCAGGACTTCAGCCCTGATATAAAATTTTATTTCATCTTTTCATGCTTGCTTCCTGAGGCAAGTTCTTCTTTTTCTTAACTCACCTTCAATTCAAAGAAAGAAGATCTGTTTCTTCACTTAATATTACGAAATGTTATAGAATTTCAAAGTTCCATAATATTAAGTCATAATTAATAAGAAATAATTGGGGGTTTTTGTTTGTTTTATATCACAAGTTTTCATAGGACATTTCACTGATTACAGTAACTCTCCTCGTATGTGGCTTTCTAGCTATGTTAATTCAGTCCTACCTCCTTCTCTGGCTACACTGTTATTCATCAGGGAAATCCCAGTGGAACTTGTATTTGTATTTTCAAAAATAAATAATAGGTTTGAATTTTGGCCAAAGTCTTCCTCCAGTAGTGAGCGAGAGAGTTGCTGACTGAGAGTCTCTATCTCTCATGTGGTCACATAAATTAGAGTCCTGATCAACGATGACAAGCATTCTGCTAGCTAGACAAACATTAATCTGGTTAACTCCCCTTCTTCCCACTCCTTCCTGACACAGAGGAAAGAAGTGCCTTTGGAGAAAGTTTAAGATGTGTAGGTTGATGTTGTTGTAGCTATAGCGTGGCAATGGGGCTCCAAACTCCTTTGGGAGTTTATGAAAATTCCAAGCAGAAAACAAACAAGCTACACGAAGCATAAAAGGCTGCCTTTCTTGCTTGCTTTCTTTTACAAGAAACAATTAAAATAATTATTTTTATTGTTTATGATGTCTAGAAAAATAATTTTTTCCACACATTCACACAAATATTTAAATCTGAAAGTCTGAGATTCTCAATTCTTTTAATGTAACTTCCAGTAAAATAATTTTGCTTTCACCTATATGAACAAAACGAGCAACGATGTCAAGTCTTAAAAGATAAATCTTATTAACCATACTGTGCTGACAGAGCTGTACTGTTTTCAGGTGCCAACCTATTACTGCCCCCGAGTGCTCCTCTGTGTCACTGGATGCACATGTTCCTCTTGGTGCCGTTTGCCACATTGCGGCGGGCAACGCAGAGCTATGCAATATAGCCCCAAAGTTTTACTGCAAAACCCAGCTAGAGGACATGGTCTTCCAGGAGCTCGCCTGACTTTCAAGATCCAAAGAACGTAAAGAAACTTTTCCTGTAGAAAACAAACTTATTTAGATAATAAATTGAATTGCCACGTTTAGGATTAGATTCTTACGCTTTTGTTTGTATTTAGTAGCAGTTTCATCAGATACTTAACTGACAGTGTTATTCAGGATTAATTCCTCATACTTAATATAATGATGCACAGCCTGTGGATAGTTTCTTGTAGCTTAGGAGGCAGAGAGAGCACCTGGAGGTGAAGTCTCCTGAAGTCCTTTATTTATCAGGCATGAGTGTTTGCAACTGCTTCACTCCCTTTATGGGTTCCACAAACTCCTTATCAGGGGCTCCATACAGCTATCGTCTTCATTAACCATTTAAATCACAAAGTGATGCTGGTGCTCTATAAAAGGCTGAAACCCGAAGTGGTGTACTCTTCAGCCTACCCCATTTGTCACATATTTCTATTTGACCTGATTTTATAAGTACCTTTCCACCAAGGGAAGAGTTTGATTTTTTTTTTTTAATGCTAGGGGAGTGTTTTGCAGATTCCATATACAGTTGACTTCAGGAATGAAAGACTATTGTTTTGATCCAGAAAGAGTTTATATAAGGGATAAGGAAGGGAAAATATTCTTGAAAAAACAACCCCTTCCTCTTAAGTTGTGTATCTTGGAGCAGAGGAAACACAATCAGGATCTTCTGTTTTGATTAGCAAAAAAAAAAAAAAAAAAAATTAGCAAGACAAAGTTCGTGGTATTTGTCTAATTTTCATAGCTCATTACAGATGTTATGCAAAACAGAGAGCTGCCACCAGCAAATATTGTTTCTGCCCAGAAATTGTATAGACACTATACTTTAAAAGAGTAAGATATAAGGTTTTCTGTAGGATATATTTCAAAGTTAATTAGGTTTGAATTAGGCTATGCAAAAAACACGTAACTAAAAAACCGACCCAAATCCCCTTCAAAACCCAATACCCACAGCTTTCCATTCTGAAATATTGTGTTGTTTAGTTATATTTTCTCTGCCTCCTTTTCCTCTTTTATCAAAAACAGAGACATTACCATCAAATTGATCCTGATGTTGAACATCCTATTTGGTCTGTGAAGAAATTGTTGCAATTGTAGCCTTGTTTATTGGATCGTCCTGGGTCATTTATCTGCTTGTAGCTGCCTCTGAATTCCCAAGGCACTAGAGAACACTGTTCTCAAAACACCTAAGTTCAGCCCTTGAACAAGCCCATTACCATCTAAGTCCTGAGAATACCAAACTGGCAGTTATATAGCTCATCACAAAAACACAGTTTCTCTTTTGTCCTGCAGCTCAGGTGTTAGAGCAGTTTTCCTAGAACTTGTGTAGTAGCTATAATAATCATATTCCTATAAAAAAGAGTAATTGCACCACCAGCATCACCACTACCACCAGTTGCTGCCATGTTTCAAAAGAAAGTGTGATCCTGGTACTTGAATCCTGGAAATTACCATCTTAAAAGCCCATGCTCAGCACTTCCCATTTCCAAGTGTGCCAAAGCTTCACAGATCCCTTTGGTCAGGACCTTCAAATTTCTGCTTACTTCAAAGTTCTGCAATTATGTACAAACATGGAAAATACCTTAGCCTTGATGGAGTAGACCAGCTTGCTGCTTGTTCTTCATTCTTTTGTCCAGGCTACACTCAAACCTTAACCAATACCCATCGTCGAGGTGTGTTGGGTAGCATCATGTCCCCTTATGGTTACTATAGGGGCTACTGCTTTCTTCTCAATCGCTAATGGAGAAGACAGGGATTTCACTCTCCCTACTCAGAATTCCTCGCCTCTTCCTATTTTTAGGAGAAAGACACATAGGAACATCAAATCATAGGATAATTTTGGCAGGACTTGGCTGCGGGAAGTCCTCTGGTCCAATTCCCTGCTCAAAGCAGGACCAACTCTGAAGTTACATTATATTGCGCAGGGCCTTGTTCAGCTGAGGACAATCGATGACCTTCTGAGTTCTGCCTCACAGGTCACCCTTTGCTTGTAGTATTCTTTCCCTGTATTCAGAATCAATTTCCACTTAATATTATTCTAATACATATATTTCCATATTTATGTCATTATCAATTACCAGCTAAAAAGAGGAACTTACAACGCTTTACATTATTTAAAATTTTCATTACTTCAGTTTCTCTCAAGCAATGAACATACACTTTTTGTCTTCATTTATCCTAGTAAAATGAAGTTGCTACCAATTTCTGATCATCTTTGTTATATTTTGAACTCCAAAATGTGTTTGCCAATAGCTTGTAAACACAATTAAGTTATTTATAGTAATGGCTACAATGAATTTTCTATTGAAAGCTCAGCTTTAGAAATTGGTCACCACCCACTTCAATTAAAAAAAAATCAGTTTTAACAGCATGGATAAAGACATGCCCAATTTGTCACTTCCATGCTTGTGGACTCACTTGAACAAGATCAATGTATGAAAGCTCTTCGCATTTCTTGTAAGAACATAGTATAAGGACAGCCAGACTGAATATGACCATAGATCCTTCTAGCACAATATCCCATCACAGAGAGTGGCCAATAAAAAAAACATTCTGGAAGAAAACTATAAAGAGCAGGGTGACCATTCATGATGCACAGGAGAAAGGTCCTTTGGATACTGCTGGGAAGTAACATGTTTTTTTAATTGATATGTACAGGCATTGTGAAATTCGTTGGGGAAGAAGGTAGCAAAAAATAAACAGAACAGAAGTCGAAAATAAAAATACTTTATTAATTTTACGTATTGCACTTGGGAAAGACTACATTTGTCCTAACAGGGCAAAACCGAGTCTGAGTATGGATTGCTCTGGCGAGTCCCACTCCCTTTCTGAAAATTATTTCCCTCACTTAAGCCCTTCCTCAGCTAGCGTGCAGTGTCCTGCACCGCTGCATAAGGCTCAAGCTCTACCTTGCAGGGGGAGACTATGTGGAAGGTACAGTTTAAGGGCTTTTTTAAAAATATCTTTGGATTTATCAGTTGTATCACTTCAATATCTCTGCATGTATCTATACCCTCTTCAAGAACCAAAATCAATTACTATTGAAGCCAATGAGATACACTGGGCCTGAATTACTAATAACTGTTTTTTCCAGAGTCATTCAAAACAGTTCAAGAGTGCTTGGAGTGAACAATTTTTCTCAGCATTTTTTTAATTAGCCTTTGCTTTATTTATTATTTAAATTATTTATTATTATATGCTTAAGACAAATGCATTTTTCCTGTCCCATGGAATAAGTGTCTTGTTCAAAAGGAAAACCAATTAAAGTGGCTACCTGCAGCTTTGCATGCCACAAGTGTACATGTTTTTGAGGCAAAAATCTAAACTCCTTTGGCGTACAATTGATTAATGGCAAGCAAGTACTACTTAGTTTAGGATGAACTATTTTGATGTGACTAGAAATTTCTTAACTAGACAGAGAAAGCATCTTTTGTATTTCTATGGCATTTGCTTTTCATGGATTCTTTCCCAGTAGCTTGGTTATAGATTTATGGGATACTTAATATCTTTGCTTTACATTCCAGAAACAGAAAGCTGATATAAAATAGAGATTAAGATACCAAAACCAATTCTTTCTAATTTTTTGCATAAACAAAGATAGTCAAGAATTTAGTACAAATTACAGTTGATTGCAGCGGATTTTTACAGCATTTATTTTTTAATTGCTTTGAAGACTAGAGATCTATTAAGTGATACCTCGACTGGGTCAGGGACTCTATCAATGTACTACAATAAATTTTTATTTAGTAAGCTAACTCTCACTGGCATTATTTAGTATCACTGTTCTCTTTGGTGAGGATAATTTTAAGATACAGTTGAGCTTCTTTATGGAAGGTATAGCTGAAACAGCAAAACTCTTCAGCCAAAATAAGTCCATTACCAAGTGACTAGTGTACAATGGAAAGCTTAGCTGAGTATGTCTGCAGTGCACAACGTACTGCACGATGCAGATACTTACCCAGGTTTTAAGCAGTGCAACCACACTAACATCCTTCTGCTGCTCTCTGTAGCTCAGAGCAAGCATGGGTATGGCTGGCCTTTGCTGTCTTCTATCATGAAGACATGCCTCAGGGGCAAAGGGATTAGCGTACTGCATCTGTGCAGAAGAGTGTGAGAAATACCACGGAGAGACAGAGGAGATACAGAAAACCAGAAAAGCTGCCAGAAGCAGCACCGGGAGATGGCTGGCGAAAGAGGCTCAGAGCAGGGTGCAGACCTGCTCTCCCTTGCCTGAGTGCTCCTGAGCGTAGGAAACAGCAGCCTGAGCACTTGCCATAAACAGAAGTGAAACAGGAATGTGTAAAAAAGGTGGTTGTGCCCATCATCAATTCTTCATTCAGCGCAACAAAGTGGCAAAATTTCCACGACTGTCTCATCAACAGGCTCAACATTTTGAAAAGGAATTGAGAGGGTGCCACAAAGAGAAACCAGTCTATTAGTTCAGTTTATGCTGCTTCCTGCTAGCTGTATTTTTGAGAATTTTGCCAAAGAAAATGTCACCAATTATTTCCGATCGGGTTTATTATCACATTATTTAAATCTCTTAACAATGGAGTTACCCCTTTCAGTTATTCATCTTGACACCTCTTTTAGAGGGAGTTAATTCAATGGAGGGTGGTAGAATAAAACATGCACGCCAAGCTGATTAGATCAGCGCTTAGCCCTGGTAGTGTCATAGGAAAGTCTTAGGGAGTTGGATAAGCTTCACCTGGAAGAATGTTTAGGTAGCCAGAGTACCTCGGTTTGGTTTTGCCAAGTGATTTTTACAAGTGATGCCAGAGCCTCTTCAGACCTTCACATGGCCATGTTGAATCCCTCTCCTGAGGCGTGATGGAGTGGTCAGAGACCAAGTGATCTCCCACTGTGCAAAGGTCAGCTATCTCCACCGAGTGCTCACTCACCTCTGCACAAATTGCTCTTGGACAGCATCAAATGGCAGTTCAAAGGGTGCAGGACCAAAGAGAGACTCTGAATAGGGGGGCTAAATAATTAATAAATTATTGATCATTAGTGGATACCTCCCCTCCATGTGACCTACCTGTTATACCCTCCAGAAGACCAGCATCTTTTGCAGAAAATGCTTTTGGAAACAGATCCATAGTGTCTTCGACTTAGCAGCACCGAAAGACCAACTGTTATATCTATTAAAAAGGAAAGTCTAATCTTTTCCTTTGAAGAGGCAGTCTTTGTCATCAGAAACAGAAACAAAGAGAGATTCAAAGGCAGTGACGGTATGGGAAATCCAAATCTTTCTCCCCAAGTATTGAATAAAGGCATGCCCTTCATTTCAGAGATTTTCCTTCCCTCCAGACTTGATGATTCAGTGCAAGGAACCCACATTCTGGACTGCAGCCTCCACATCCTCAATTGCTCGTTCCTCCCACTGGCCTTGCAGTGAGAGATTTGTCTCTTCTCCCATAGAAGCCAGGTGGTATTTGTCTCACTGACCATTAATCACCTAAAAATTAAAGACCAAATCTAAATAATTTATCTTGGCTCTCTGCAGTCAATGGAAAGAATGAGATGCCTACAAAGGGCAGCTCATCTAGCTATCTTAGACAATTATCATAGAATAAGATGAATTGCCACTTCCCCATTGACTTCCCCACAGAGAATCAAGGTGACAAGTTTAGATAAGACAATTAACTTTTAGATTGCAAAAATAAGGAGAGGAATCTCACCGCACCAGAATCATGGCCTCCAGCAACCATATATTTTTCTAAAAAATGCTTCTTCAGTCGTCAGTGACATTATTTGTTTCTTTTCCTGGTGTAAGTCAGATAATGTCAGAGTCACTGGTATCCCAACTGTGCGCTGCTTCAAGCAATGCAGGATGAGCATACAGTGGGGTTTCAAGACTGGCGTCCAGAACATGGTCGTCATATTAGTGTCTTTTTTAGTATGATTTTTCTATAGTCTTCTCTGTAGCATAACTGGTATAGTGATTTACAAATATATGATTTGAAAATCTATTTTGATTTTTTTTGTTGTTGTTCAGTTTTTTCCTCACAGATCTGATATAACTCAAATGTGCATGTGCATACATATGTGCATGTATAAATATATAT
>NW_009193124.1:0-12350 GCF_000690835.1 Fulmarus glacialis
CGGTGCTCCGCTCCTTGAAAGAAGCGCTTTGGGTTAGAACAGCCGCTCCGTGCCGTTCCGTGCTGCTCGGTTATCTCCTTCAGAAATACCGTCCTTGTCCTGTTCCTTGTAGAAAACACCTTCTGCAACATAGGTGCTTCAATATTAAACTAACCTTTTTGATGACACTGCACCTTTAGATTATATTTATTCTTTTGGCATTCGTTCAGAAGCCCTACAGCCAGCAATGGTGTGTGCATGACTCTCATACGCTTTTTAAACAGACATTTTTCTAATCTTTTTAGTCTTGTGTGTTAGTGTCTCATCAGCTTCTACCCGGAAACAGTTACTGCCCTACGCATCTTGACGATGGCAAAGCCTGCAAATTGAGAGCTGTTGAAGTGATTGTTTTATCTACTAGCAATGCATTGTTTTCATTGCTTTGTCTTGATCTAGTGCAAAAATCTGAAAAAAATGGCAGACCACGGGTTTTTAAGGGATCACTGGGGTCACCAGAACTGAGCACCACAGTACAACATAGCAAACTCCAAATACTTCTCTCAAAAAGCTTGCACAGTCAAAGTGTGTTTTATCAAAAGCCATGCCATCTAGATCCTTGAGCCGCTTCATGAAATACTCTGAAATTATCCCCAGTGAGGGATAAAATATCTCTTTGTGTGAGGAGAGAAAGGAAAGGAAACAGCAGCCTTTTTGTTTTGGCCTGAATAGTTCACCTTATTTGTAGAGTCCTCCCACTCGGATACGGTGGACAGCATGTTGACTGTGCATCAGTATAAATCAAACTGGACGGTCCTTTCAATGGGCTTGACCATATCTGAATAGTATGTTCGCGTAGGAGAGATTGAATGTGAGGAAGTGAGGTGCATGCCTGCACCCCCTGAAGAATGCTAAATACATTGGTTGATATGAGGCATCTTGTTGGCTTGTGTCTCATAGAAGAGTATCTCTGTTAACTGTCATTGTGAAAGGGGATGAAAATTACCATTCTGGTCAAGAGAGCAATGGTACTGCAGAGTTGTTCCCAGGCACCCAATCGAACTCCTCCTCCTCTATGTAAGGAGTTACTTTGGAA
Source organism: Fulmarus glacialis (assembly GCF_000690835.1). Lineage (NCBI taxonomy): Eukaryota > Metazoa > Chordata > Aves > Procellariiformes > Procellariidae > Fulmarus > Fulmarus glacialis. The sequence goes on from NW_009193124.1 coordinate 1,073, forward strand.
GGGTATTCTTGATTTATTTCTCTCTGTGGATGTTCTTATTATGGAATTACAATGTCTCGTAAAGAGTTGATCAGAAATACTTCCCCTCCCCCGCCCCCCCCCCAATTTCCAACCCCGTCTGACCTTGAATTCACTTCCTTGAGCGGTTAAATCCTTTGGTCAGAAGCTGCCCCAAAAATGCGTGTGTCCTGTTGTCTCGGGACTGCGTTACAGTGGAAAGCTCAGGGCCCCTTGTAGTTCCCGAGGAAGGCATGGCTCTGAATCGGGTGCCGGGATAGGAAAGCTGCTGGGCGTTCAAGAGAGACTGCCTCTACTGTCTTCCCTCTCTGCTGGCTTTTTCCCCAGGTAAAACCATCATGCTGTTTAAATCATGTTCAGTATCTCATTCTTCATTAAGTAAGATAAATAATGAATTTAAGGTCCATAGCACGGAGAGGTAAAAAGAGCAAACACAAAGTCAAACAAGTGCAGGGGTGATCCTCCAGTAGGGACTCGCTGGGTGGCGAAGGCCAGCGAGATTGCTTCTGTGCTTCACTCTCACACCACAGGCTGTTCTTGTCCTCTTTAGAGCCATATGTAGGCACAGAAAGAGCGACTTTCACATCTTTTTTTATACTGGCAGGCAGAGTAAGGATTGTCGTTCAGGACAGCTGCTTAAAGTACCAGAGCTTCCAGTACAGCATTGACACTTAACGTATGGTATTGGCATAGATATTTCGCTGGCAAGCAGGGTAGGGTATGAATGCAGCGCATCGTTGCTGGCTGTGTGTGTGCATGTGTGTGTCCTGAAGTGAAGTACTTGGCAGCTCTCCCACTGGAAACCCACATCCCAGCTTGCCTGAGGTGTTCAGGTAGCTGGGTTGTTCATATGAGTTACTTGGAACAACAGTTGGTAAAATTATGTTAATGACTGGATGACCAATGTTGCAAAGAAGTTGTCAGCATCTCTTCAAATGTTGTCTGAGAATGGGAGAAGTAGACTTATTTCCAGCTATTGTTTGTGGAAGTGGGGCTCTCTACTGCATGCTTCAGTGTGTCCAGTTTTGCTAATACGCACTCTTAAGCCTTCAGATTTGGTTTCTTTGCATGCCAGCGTAAAAATAGCAGCCACTGTCCCAGCCATGTGTGCCATCTTGAAATAGCATAAAGGAACTCTTATTTTCCCAAGCTGAATTATTTTTTGTTAGAAACCAGCGATACACATTTTTGAAGAAGTCGTGCCACTCTTGGGAAAATCCTATTCTTTTGATTCATCCAGGTGTTTATCTAAGCTTAGTGACCGTATAGACAGCCTTATTGTTGCACATCGTTGTAGTTAATCTGGAAATTTGGATTTGAGTTAAAGGACTGGCTGTAGCACACTCACAAGCTAGTTGTGAACAATGGGCCCAAATGGTGCCAGGCTTTGTATTCCTGTGCCCGGTGACGCTGCAAATACGGACTCTGCTTGAAGGCATTAGCTTCAATTTTGGGGTCCAGCAGTTTAAAACTGCTCCATGGGTTATATCCCAGGCATTCTTACTTAAAATGTTATGCCTATGAGCTCTGTTTAACTTGTCCTATTGGACATCCATCAGTGGCAAGTTGGTGGTCCTGCTTTAAGATCGTTTCTGGAAGTTTTGGTTCTTTGACTTTGGAAACAAACTTAGGAGAATCTCAATGTATTTCCTGGATCACCGTAGCCCCGCTGAGTGGTGCTGGGATGTAGGTGATCAGCATTTCAGAAACTGTTGACCAACAACAGATATATACCTACTTCTGCTGACCCATAAAAATGGACAGGGACAATCTAGGCCAAGCGTCAGATTTGTTAAGTGTAATCTGCTTTCCTTGGAAATTATGAACAAGGGAGAACACTTTGCCTAGACCTGGAACTCATCTGACTTCTCTGCACTGGCCGAACCGCCACGTTCCGTGTTAGACATCACCTTTGTGAGTTTCCGGTGTGTAAAACCAAGCCCCAGCACATGCTCTCATTGCCTGTACATGAAAATTAACAAAGCAGATCAGATACTGCTTATGCCACCTCTTTTAAAGTCAGAGTGAAGAGCTGGCATTCATTCAGTCATTTTTGTTCTCCATTTCCATCCTTTTTTTCCCTGGGTTTGAGTTGTTTCTGTTTCATGCTGTGCTTTCCCAGAGCATGCTGCCTTGCCCTCTTCGGATTTCTCTTTCAGTTTTGTATGGCTGTGTGCAATGCGCTTATTTACTTATTTATCCATTCAGTCAGACATTCATTTATTTTCATTCTTGCTGCTACCAATATGTTCCTACCTCTCCAGTATCTTTGAGATTAGGGGCAGCTAGCTCCAGCTAGCTTGCTCCTACTGTAGGGCCTAATCCAATTTCAGTTAAAAGTGAGTGGAAATATTCCTTTGAACATAGAGGAATCAGTAAACAGTTTTCGCTGGGCAGCACGGTCTGGGCAAACTGAACTCAGTAGCTGATCTTCAGTCCTGCCGCTCTCTCCTTGAAGTGGTTCAGTTTGAGGGTTTATAAGCAGTAAATTGAGTTAGGGAGTGTCAGAGGGAACTGCATAGAACAAAAAAAAAGCTTGTGCAGTCCCCAGCGTCGCAAGGAGCCCTTTCTTGCTTCCCCGGGGCTGTCTGCAGGCAGGTGCGTCGGGTTTGAAGCCAGGCTGTTACAAGACCTGGTCTCCTCCTTCAGTTGTGCTGGCTCCTTGCAAGCCAGAACGGCAAAAGACAGATTCTGACCAGGTTATAGCTCTTTAATGGCACGTGGGGAGGGAAATACAGCAAAAAACAACCCAAGCATAAGAGAGAAAATATAACTGTATTTCCAAATTTCTGTTCTTATTAGTGGGCTTTTCTTGGGCGTTAAAAAAAGCTCCCTTAATTATGTAGTCTTGCATATTGCTGTTCAAACTATTGCATGTGACATAAGTGTTTTCTAAACACTAAACAGTAACCAGTTGTCTCAGTAGACCGCTGCTTTGTTCTTCCAGAGCCGTGCTGCCCAGTAATGCAGAGATGGGAGTCGTTCATCTCCATGCACAACCTGGGCATCCCGCTCTGCCTCTGAGTGGGACCTGTGCAGTTCAGAGCAGAGAGGCTGTTGCAGAAATCCAGTGTGTTCTGTCAAGCAATTACATCTGCCAATGACAGTGAGCCTTTACAGTATGTTTTATAACGGTATCTCTGCCTCTTGTCTTCTAAAAATCTAATGCAGCAGCAGAAGAGGGGATATTTCAGTTGCTTTTCTGCTTCAGGGACCTGCTGTGTCACTGCAATAAATGCAATGGCAGCTGCCAGTGACAACTCACAACTGTGTGCACCAACTTTATTCCTATTGCCTTTAAACTGAAAGTGCTAGGGATATAATTACCCAATGGTCTAACAATACTTGGTTTAACCTAACCTTGACATTTTATTATGTTTTTGTAAAAAAGATGTTTCCTGTAGTCAGATGCCAACCACAGCAGCCTAAGAAACTGAAAAACTCTTAGCTCTCTAATGGCAGTTTTGCAACACGTCAGCAATCTATAATTCTTGTTAAAAGAATCTGTAAGCCTTGGGAAGCAAGATGAGTGATGGTTTGATTCGGAGCCCAGTCTGTGCCGGAGCTGCTCCCCTGGGTGCTGAGTGTGTCCGGGGGAGGAAGTGATACCACTCTGGGCAGGGCGGTGGGGCCGGAGGGATAGCAAGCTGTTTGTGAAAGCTTCTCACAGCCCAAAAATAGCTTTCAGGAGGGCCTAATGAAACACTGAAAGTGTAGCATTGTTGGGAGCTACTTTTGAGGGAGAGGAGATCGTAGCTTTATGTTATAAATTTTTTTTTTTTTGCTGTAGACCTAATCTTGAAAGTTGTGTGAATTCTTTGTTAGATGTAAAGAGTAATTGCGAAGGTCCCATTTATAAGAATTGGTCTTATTTGTTTAATTCTTTGAGTATCATGTTAAAACATTTACCTAATCATATTAGTGGATTATGTGGGATCCCCCACACACTGTCATCAGCAGTCCTTGCAGAATAATAATGTCTCTACATCGAGCTGCCACTGGTTATTTGCAGTCTGTTTCTACTGCAGTGATTTTATAGCATGTGCCAGATGGCTTAGGTAATGGTTACTATTATTTTTTAGATAAATAAATGAGCAGATAAAGTGCTGTCCAGCTCCTGCTATGTCAGGAAATGTGTGCAATGACCACCGTTACCTTTTGGTGAGCCACAGAGCTCCAGGTTGAGTTGGAAGGGATAGGCGGCCGGTCAGACAGGTGTACCTGGCTCTTAGGGTCTCCTGTGGGGCCTTGGGGAGTTTAATCCTCTCCATGTGTTCTCATAACAAAGTAATTTGTCTCTCTCTTTAATGAGACTCATTGTTTAATCTCTGTAGGACTTTCTAAAGAAAGCATTTTTGTTATTGAAATTTGCTCATTGAACCAGTTGAATTGGAGGAAGTCACAGAAACGTCCATTATCACAAGGTTTCACTGTTTCTGGATGGTCTATTTTTAATAGGATTTAAAAAAAGCAAGAAGTGATAGTAAGGTTAATTGTAGATGGTGTTTCTGCTGTGAGGGAAAAGCAGTGCACAGCTGGCAAGTCTGCTATCCTGTGTACCAGTGGGATGGTGCCTGGATTTCTGGCAAGTCAGAACAGCCTCTGCAGCAGACCTCAGAGGAGCCAGGCACTTGGGGTGTCCTGCGGGGACATTCATTGAATTCGGATTTCATTACTTTCATTACTTGAAAACAGAAAGCATACACAGAACAAATACTTAACTGTTTGAAGTCTTGTTTATATTACTAGAGTCTTTGACACTTGCATGTATATATGAGCATACGTACAGGCATTGCCGGTTTGAAAGGTATCTCGGCTAGGGGGAAGATGATGGACCCAGTTTCACTTTGTGCTGTCAAGCAGCAAGAGCTCCTCTGATAAGAGCCTGTGGTTTGTTTTATGCTCTTGATTAAAGTCAGCTTAGCTTGGTTTGCACGTATGAAGTTAGGGATGAGCGGAGTCTGAACTCCTTTACTTGGTTGGATTTTCTTTCTTATGCTTGAAGGAGCAGAGGTTATCTCTGATCTAATTTTGTGCTTGCTGTGGTGGAGCACCGTTTACTACTGCTGTATCGTGCTTGACTCTGATAGTGAGTATTTGTACAGTTGGGCCAAGAAGCGGTGTTTGGGCAAGGCTATTGTTCCTGCTGCTTCATTAGCAAACTACTCCAATGAGTGGAAGCAGCAGGGTGCACCTTCTGCTTGTCTTCTCTGCTGCTGAAATAGCAAGGAAGAACTTCCTATTTTCCCTTAACAATAGCTGGTTCTTGTTGCAGCAGATACGGTGTTAGGGTCAGAATAAACCCATGGTTCCTGGAAATTTTCATCATGTCTGTGACTTTGACTTTTTCCTCAAACTATATCTTTCTGCTTAAGTTATTTTCATAGACCATAACCCCGCTCATGATACACCACGTAAGTAAGTAGAAATGCATTAGGCACAAAATTAAACCTGTTATCTAAAGGTCATGGGAGACAGAGAAAATTCAAACTGTGTTGAATTCAAAGGCTCTTTGTAGAGTAACTTTTTCCTTTTGTTGGCTTTACTTTTGAGCTGCATCCAGGATGGAGAGTTATATGATTGGGTTGCTAAGGCCTCATTTACCAACGCTAATAGCAAGGCTTTTAGTGACTTTCCTGGCAGAGAACAGCACTTTCATGCCCGTGCCAGTGCCGCGCTCTGTGCCACCGTTTGCTTAGGACCGCATCATTTCCTCCTTGTTCTCAGTGTTGCTTGGCTTTGCTTAACCCTGGGTTTGCTTAAGCCTGATCCTGCAAAGATTTATCTTTATTCTGTGTGAGTAATCACATTGCTTAATTTTATGCTTTGAAATCAAACATGTGAATCTGAAAGATTGGGCCTTTTATTCTCTATTTCCCCTTATTGCAGGGAAATAACTTTGCTGTCATATACCTGGTCAGAATAATTTGTGCAGGAAAACAAACAAAAACATATCCTAGGGATGTCGTCTTGTCAAGTTCTTTGTGTTAAGCTCTGTGTATGCAGTATTGCAGTAAATTAGGACTTGCCTACTTAAAACCCAATTTTAATATTTAATAGCAAGAGTGTATTTTCAGGAGTAGCTTCTGCTTTAGGACCCCCACCATCTCAGGGAGATAATGGTTCCACTCATCTTCTTTTAGCATAGCCCACTTTCTCAGTTTGCTACAGGCAGCAAATACTGTGAAATGCTGTGTGAGACAGATAACCTGAACTGCCCAGCACGGCGCAGATGTGAAAAGCACCAGAGTTATCAAGCTGATGATCTTGATGGTTTTGTGGTCCTCCTGTTCCTGGCTGTCCGGGTCATAACCCACGCCTTTTCTGTCACAATATAGCTGCTTTGCTTCCTGCTCTCAGTTAATCGCAGTATTCAGTAGTTTTATTTTTGTGTATCTTAGTCTATTTATATACAAATAAAATGTAAACAAAAGATCAGTGCTGGCTAAAAGGTTTGTGGGGTTTTATTTATGTGAGGGGGTTTTTTTGTTTGTTTGTTTTTAAAAAGAGGATTAGTACTTGGTGCGATTATGTTAGAGGAGTGCCTGTCTTGCTGAATTCTGGGCATTAAGCAGCTCGAAGGTAAGCACTGGAAAGGTTAGGCACTACTAATAAAGTTTAAAGACTTCACTCCTACTGAATGTCTGTGTGGCCTGCAGATGTTGACCCAACTTTTAATGTGAGTATCTGCAAATTTTAATGCAAATTGTGAAGAAGGTGAAAATTGATTACTTAAAAAAGCAGAGATCTTGTGTCTTTACACCATCTGTTCTCCTTAGTGGCATGGATTTAATTTCTTTGGCCTGTTAATCGGGGACAATAGGAAGAATTGTCGCAGATCTTTCCTTGAGTAATAATGGCATGGAGGTACTCAAGGCTGGGGTAAAGCTTCTTAAAATGTTAAGGGAGAAGAAGGAACAAACCTAACATCAAATAAGCAAGTATGAATGAGAAGTCACCATGCTGATGAACGGTCTGAGGGAGCAGTATGACGATTAAACTGGAGGAGAAGCAGTCAGGAATGCAGAATGCAGCTGTGCCTGCAGGGTCGTCTTTGAGTCTGTTACCTCCTTGCTATTTGGTGAAAGTTGTGGTTATGTTCTGAACATCTTGAAAGCTGTTGCATTTCCCTCATTGCTCATCAAGTCTTCATTTTTGCGTTTTAACCCCGCTTCAGGTGTGGCTGGAGGCAAGGCTGCCAGGGTAATTCACATAGAATAAAAGCTGCCACCGGTAATTAGCAGGAGAAGTGGCTTGTTGAGTTTATTTAGCTCTTAGGAGACAGTGGGGATGGTTGAGAGCAGACTCTTCCAGGCTACTTACTTACACTGTGGTCTGATGAGAGCCCTCGCTTTAAAATTAAATGTAAAGGCTAAAGCAGTGTTGCTTTGAAGAGCTCTCATTCTGTCTTTATAGTCGTTAACACGAGGGAAATAGGTGCGTGACTTGTCGTGTCAAGTTTCCTAAGATTGCTGTGTGCTTAGATGTAAACTGCACGTTTCTAGCTTGACAGTCCTAAATATAGAAGAATGGAGACTTATCATACCCATATGGTTTCTTTTTTGTAAATGGATATGAAAAATCATGAAGTCTTGCTGCAGTTACCGACGGTGTCTTTGAGTTCTTCCATTTGATTATCACAAGACAAGAGAATTTTGTGATTACTTTGTGATTTACAGGAGGATACTCTTGCTCTTTGTAGAGCCAGAGAAATAAACTAAAAATACTATGAGTCGGTCTAACAATGCAGGAATTCATTGCCCCAACATGTCTTGTAACACGTTACTCTCTGCAGACTCCATGGGTTGTTCATAAGTATCTTTAAAGCAGATGACCTCAGTTGTTTTGTTGAGGAAACCAGAGAGAGAGATTCCCAAGTTGCCTTATGAGTTAGTGTACACCAATACAAAAAAGTATGGAAATATTTTCCATGGAGATGGAGCCTGTTTTGCCTGGAAAGGAAACACCAACTGCCTCTGAAAGTGCTGAAAATCTGTGTTACAAGAGATACGAGATGGAAATAGATGGTTTAGACTATATGTATGTTAAAGTAAATAGAATATGTTTGGTTGTTTTCTTGGTTTTAACGTAGGTGAAGGCTGTACAGCCAAGCATATAATAGCTTATTAGTGTAATAGTTTATTAATAAAGGTTTAAAGTAAGTAGAGTTTTGACTTATGATCTGGAGATATATAAAGAAGACTTTTTTCAAACATGCCAGGCAATAATTTCATTGTTTAGGACATTGTCTCTCTTAGAAAAATCTTATGTGAGGAGAAGCATTTGCAGAAGTTGTTAGAATTTGATGTCGAGTGCACTTCCTCCTTCAGGCAATTGGAAATACAAGGGCAATATCAACTTTTTGCAAACGATCAAATAGATAGCGCTTGTAGAGAAAAGGAGTGGAATAATTTCTCTAAGGCTAAATACGGTGTACAATTTCCAACTAGCGTGAAAGGTTTTAATTTCACTCCCCTCTCCAACGCAGAGGTGTTTTCCATAATTTCTCATGCTAATCAAGGTTAGAATGAAATGGGCTGGACCAGGCGGCACTCGGGTCCCAGGGGTGCAGCCAGCGCAGCCCTGCGGCACCCAGCAGCTCATGTGCATGCTTTTGGGGGGGATTCACTAGGACAGGGCTGAAGATCGCAGGGGAAGAAATGCAGCCGCTCTCACTGGAGAGTTTCTAAAAGCAACGCTGTGGCCATTAACCCTAGTTCTGCTTTCACAGCTTCCCCCGACGCTTGTGGGGGCTCTTTGGGAGGTTTAACTCTGCTCGCTGGCTTTAAGTTAGAGCTTGCCGGGTCATTCATAGCAGTCATTCTGGTTTGCTTTCACGGGGACTTGCTGTTAATTTCCCATGAAAAAATGGTGGGACTAAATATAGCTTCATTAGATGTGCTTCACTGATGTCAGGTTGCTGTTATAATATGGCAGAAAGGTGTCTGAGGTGTGGACTTGACCATAATGGCAGAATTATGTTCTGAATTAGCTGAGTAAAACTATTTTTCCTTGAATAACTCAAGCTAAATCAGTAAAAGCTCTGTTTTAATGATGTAACTATATCTCAGCCTGGGGCTTCTGTGTCATTCTAACAAAAAATAATCAGTTAATTTTGGATTTTTAGAACGTCAAGCAGGTGTTTTACTTTCGATGTGACTTTTTTGGGGGACTAGGATTAAGTAGAAACAAAAGAATGTTGTTTGGACCTGAGCTCAACTTTGCAGAAAGATACTCAGAAAAGTACAGCCTTATCTACTGTCGAAGTTTATGCCAAATATCTTTCGTTTCATTTTTAACTTTTAAATTAAGCTTTTACAGTTCAGTCAGCAATTGTCCGTACTCCAGATGTTTTACAGATATCAGAAAATTTAGCCTTCTTTCACCTCTCTGAGCTAGGTGATCAATTATGGCTCCACTACTTTTTTCTCAATAACTTCTTGTTTCAAACTCCAGCGCTGCCGCACGGCATGGCGCAGTGCATCTGTCTGATCAATATAGCCCTTTATTTTCCCTTCCTGCCTGAGTGCTAGATACACCAGATAACGCTGTGGCAGTGGTGCAGATGGCTCTGCGCTGAAGCAGAGACGCTGAGACAAGAGACAACGCTCCCTCTTTCTGCGTGTGTGAACCCGGGATGAACAACCAGCTGCAGCCAGCGCTAGGAGCCCCTTCGGGCCCTGAGCAAAGCTTGGGCTGCGTCTTGCCAGGAGCGATTCAGTTATCCTGCCTCCTGTGGGTCAGGTTTCTAGAAACTTTGGGGAAAATAATTGTAAAAAGCTTCTGGGAGATCTTAAATCCATTTAGGGACTGAAATCAACGTTTCGTTACGGGACGGACATCAACGTGTAAAAATATATAAGAAACATGAAGGTCTTGACTGAATTTGTACCAGTGGTCTTTAAATAATACTTATTTCAGCATTTAGTTAATTATGCTGTGAAGTCTATATTATGGCTTGCATCATTTTACTGTTAAAACAAAATCCTACAACCACTTGTTTCATTTGGCCTCATAGTATTTGTTTTCTTGGATCTTAAATTCAGGCACCCATGAAGTTAATCATAACATGTTAAATGTTTTTTTGTGTATTCCTTAAGTATTGGCTTTTTTAAAATTTTTAAATTGGAGTATTTTTGTAATATACCCACAACATTGGGTAAGCACACAAACATTGTAAGCACGCAAACATGAAATTACGCATCCTTTTCCTAATATTCTTTCTTCAATGCAACATGTCTCATTAGCTTCATATTCAGGGGATAGCTGTAGTTGTTTCATTTGCCCTTAAATTTCTTGTGGCCACTCTTCTACAGCTCTTGTAACATGTTTTTCAGGTTGGATGAATTAGGTGTTTTAAGGCAGACTTATAATTAACTTCTTTTTGAAATCACTAGCATATAATTCAGTGTCGGCCTTCATTTTGGTGGTATGGATCGAAATGCAATACAGTGTATGCATCTCTGTGTGGGTATGACCCCAAATGAGGTTTTACATGAGTCATAATATTTTCCTGTGGCTCAGTCTGGGGTAGGCGTCACACTTCTGCTTACGTTTTCGCTGATTTTCTTGAGGTTATTCAGCTGTTTTTTTTGTCCCAAGGAGTGACCAAAACATTGGTGGTTTTGATCTAGCTGTAATTGCCATCTTTTTTGAAGATCTTTCAGAGCCATGTTCATTCCTGCGACGGGTCTAGAAATCAAAACTCTTTCAAACACAAAATTTTCTTAAACATTGATTTTTCTTTGAATATATTTTTTTAAGCCTGATTTACTTTAAATGGACATTTCTTGAGAAGTGTGCTGAATTAAATGAGAATAGCGTACTGCAGCGAGTGAGATAGAAGTCCTGCTGTTTCACCGACTCGCTGTTGCGGGTTATTACGCTGTAGGTCATGGTGATGGGTGGTGTGTGAGGAGTCCCGCGGGCAGACGGGGCAGGCGCCACTGGCGCAGCGGTGCAGGGGCATCACGCTCATCACCCTGCGCAGGCTCCTGGTAGCCCTGTCTGGGTTAGTCATGACTGAGTATAAACCAGATCTGTCTCCCTCCATACGGCATTTTGAAGAGAAGGTCAAGTACAATCAACATAAAATGTAGAAAGCTATGTTTTTAAATATGAAGAAAATTCACAACTTTTAAACATTTCATGTGTTTTAACTCCTTAAAGGTCTTTCTTATAAAAATCATATCAACTACAACCTGGGAATATACCATTCTTTGATAGATTTAAAGTTTAGAATCATAGAATCATAGAATCA
>NW_009193125.1:0-5162 GCF_000690835.1 Fulmarus glacialis
CAACCTAAATGATTCTATGATCCTATGATGGTAGACAGTGAAAATTAGGCAATCAGTATAGAATCCTAATACTGAACATAGGACATTTGGAGGGAAAGGTCTTAATAATAAAGTTAACAACAAATTTTTCTCTTATAAATATTTCACATCTTTGTGCAGGAATAAAATTCCTACCTCCTATGTGTTTCATTTTCCTTGCAGAGCTTTACATGTTTTATTTATAATTCTGCATGATCTATTAAATAACTTTATCATTTTCTAGTGCTTTATGAAAAGCAGTATCATTGGATATTAATGATCATCTGGCTATCTACTGTTAATACGTATGAGTTAAATTCTTTTAAAGACTTGGCCAGCTTTGAATAAATAGTAATCCTGTCTAGCTTCACTTCTGGACAATTTCCCCTTTTCATACTTCAGCACAATCACATAATGTTTGGGTTGTAGAAACTTCAAAAGATTATTTTAAACAACTTAATTACAGTTATTTTAGAAAGAGTTACTTTGTATTTTCTTTTAGGAAATATATTGGTTTTAAAACAAAACACCGAAATGTAAGTTTGGGCTTTAACTTGTCCAGTAATGAAAACTTCAAAGGCAGTGAATAAGAATGAATTATTTTTTCCTTATTTGGGATGCTATTTATTGAAATATAATATTTGAAATATATGTGACACCAAATATGTGGTTCACAAAACTGTGTTATAATATACTTTCAACAGTTGAAATTGCTCCTGTGTATATCCTGCCTGTATTAGATTGTGGATGACTATTTGGAAAGGAGTGGAGTGCATTTTTTAACCTAGATATCATTCAGAAAGCGTCATCTATCTAAAAGGACCCTGGTTTTAGTCTGTCTGATACCTTTGCCACTGTGTAGCGGGTACAATTCAAGAATGACCACAGAGCACCTCTCCTTGCTGGCAGCCTGTCCCGGAGCGCACCAGCACCGAAGCACCGACTTGCTGCTGTGTGCTTTGCGCCATCCCACCGAAACACCCTCTTTCACTACACATCCTGATAATGACAAAAGATGCTATTTGGCTGTTACTATGTCTGTGGTTAATTTTCTGTTTAAAAAACCTCAAAATACTGTTAATGTTATAAGTAACAGCACTTTGCAGTGCTTTCCTTATGTCTCAGAATACTTTACCCAAGAAGCTGAGTCGATACTTTTGTGCCTCTCTTCACAGAAGGAGAAGCTGAAGCAGATGATGTTGAAGCAAGGTCCTGAGCACCCCTTTCCCAGTGAAGGTGCCACAATCATCTCCCATCATCACTTCCACTCCTGAGAGATAAGGGGCACACCTGTATCGTGGTCACAGGCACGAATGAAGCTTGTGTAGATGCACCTGAGCTTACTTCAGAAACACAGGCTTGTCCTTCAAGAGTTCCTGCTAGTTTGTTCAGTGTTCATACAGTACGTAGCACAGGGGGCCACCATCCCTTACTATGGCTCCTAGGTGCTGCTGCAATAGGGATTTCAGCCAGGCTTCCTTTTGTCTGTGCACCCGTACCCGTGCAGCCGAAGGGAACACTGTGCGCGCTGTGACTTCCTCTCAAACGACCATGTAAATACTCGGAGCTGCCACTGCTAGTATTAAACTAACTAGTGAAAGCCTGTTTGCATACATTTGCAGCTACAGCAGAAGTTGAATGATAAATATTCCCAAATGTAGCTATGTAAATAGTGGCAAATTTTGAATAAATGTATGAAATGCATTATAGTAGTCACAAATTCTTCTCTTTCTCCTTTTAGGAAAAAACAAAATACAAATTTTGCTTTATGCCACAGGCCAGGCTCTCTTTTATAACCTTTCAAATTTTGTACTGCCTTACAAATACAAAAGGACCATAAACCAATGGTATACATTCAAGAATTATTTTAGCACGGACTGTGTTAACTCACTGATATCTTTCTGTCCCATCCTTCTGGTTCAGGGGCACAGGTGGTGGTTACATGCTGTGGCTGTACATTAGTAATTGCTAGTTGACGAATAGCCACGTAACTAGAGGATGTTGTGTAAAAAATCTAACAAACAAAAAACCCAACAAACAAAAAACCCCAAACAAACAAAAAACACTGCATGCCCTTCATCATGTTGTAAAAGATGATAAAAACTGGAGTTACAAAGGGTAATAATCCCTCCCATGTATAAATCCCAAAAGATGAGAGACAGCATTCTTGGAAAAACATCCCCATCCCAAAAGACAGAGCATAGAGGCTAATCTTCTTCAAAGGAGATAGTTTCCCCTTGGTAGTGGCCTTCCTTGTACCTGAAATCATTCATCTGTGACTTAAAATCCAAGAAAATTGGCTTCTGCCCAGCCCCTTGGGGATGGCTACAGCTCTCAAGGTCAGCTATGGAGCGGTTCGCCAGGCCGACACCTCTGTTCCCCTTTACTGTCCACCTCCACGAATGGTTATGAAAGCAACTTTTTATGGTTGCTGAGAAGGTGCCAGGAGAGAGCTGGGAAGGAGATGGGCAGTTCTGAGGGCTGGAGCTCGGCCACTCTGCTTCAGCTGCCATGCCACCTCCAGAAGATAGAAAACGAGTGTTTATCCAAAGAAAGGAGATAAAAGGTCATCCATGGGTTTATATCCATACCGACTGTATATAATTTACTAAGCTCCCCAAAGAGGCAATGTTCTGTTTTCCTACCAGGGCAGACTGTCCTTTCCTGAGCAAACCGTCCTTTCCTGAGCAAACCAAGCATTTAACTGTGGGTGATTGATAACTGGTGTCATGAATTAAATGCTCTGTGGCTAAGTCAAGTGCAAGCCTTTGAAAGTGAGATTATCTTTTTAAAAATGAGGGTCAACAAATGAACAAAGATCTCACAGAAATGCTGAATTTGTTTCCTTGGCATTTTAGTAACTGTTTGACCTGACCATTTCAATGTATCCCTTAAAAGAAATGGAGATATTCAGGAAGGCAGCAACTCTGTATTTCTGAGGCAAAATACTTTTCTAAAATACTTTAATATAGTGCTTAGTTACAGCTATCCAAAAGGATATTATGCTGAGCTGTCATATTTTGAGTTACAGCCTTTTCATATTGCTGAAATATCAATACTGTGTGTACTGCATGTGATGTACATGGTTAACTCTTGGTTTCCTAGTGTAATATGGAGTAGGAAACCTCTGTAATGTAATAACGTGACTAGTGCAAACAATCACCCACCCCCCGAATCCATTGTAAATCAGGCTGGATAATGTAGACTGAAGAATAACCAAAAGGCAAATGCAAATGAATGGTAGATTCTGGTATGTGTGTGTATTCTAAAATATACTGATCTACTGTTGAAGTTAGAAAGCAGGAGAGACAGTGAGGCTAAGAGAATGTGAAAGTTGCAAAAGCATTCGAAGCTGTCAATTGTATTTTGTTGAATATTTGCATGAAAAATAGGGGTTTCCAGCGATAACCACGTGTTCTCTAACAGTTATTGTCCTTACTCTGTATCTTGATGATTATTTGCTGGTTTTTTTCTATTCAGATGTAAGAACAATTGTAATTTCAGCCAGAAAAAAAGAGCATAAAGGACAGATTGGTATCCACTATGGAGAATATAAACAATCAATCAGAAGCATCTGCGTTATACGAATATCTTGCTTACAGACACTAAAAAAGGTGTAAGTGCAACACATCCTGAAATATTATTAAGAAATTGTTGAGTGTATTTGTACCTAATTCTCTGGCTTTCATTCATTCCCATTATTAACAATTCCTGTGGCCTGTGATAGGCTTTTGACATATGTCTATAACCATCGAGATTTGTTACACGGGATTTGTTTGATCAGAGTACAAACGGAGCCCCCAAAATCCCATCGGCTGAAGTTAAAGGTCGTTGTGAATCACAGGTATTGTGTTACCAGATAGCACAACAAAAATTAATCACAGCAAAACACTTCACTTGATGCTGTTACAGCTAATAGGTCTGAAATGAAAGATAATTGCTTATTAAAATAGAGTGGGTAGCTCTGTTTTGATGTACAGATATGAAGATGTCAGGCAAGCTAGTCTGTAGCAGGAGGGAATGGGTGCCCTGAAGTGATTGAGGAGCGGAGCCCAGGAGAGCATTCCTCACATTCCTGCGGCACTCGCCCTATACATATGCCCCACAAAAAAAAGGAATCTTAGCACTCCGGGTTGGTAAGCTGAGCTTCGGAAAAGCTGGCACTTTCTGTAGC
Organism: Fulmarus glacialis; assembly: GCF_000690835.1. NCBI lineage: Eukaryota > Metazoa > Chordata > Aves > Procellariiformes > Procellariidae > Fulmarus > Fulmarus glacialis. The sequence goes on from NW_009193125.1 coordinate 4,193, forward strand.
TGCAGGCTTGATTAATTTGAAGAAATGATACTCTCTGGATGATGAATGCGAGGCATATTTAAAACTGTTGTTTTTTAGGGCAAAGGACACTACATTTTCAATCTGTTAATTACAAAAAAAAAAATAATCGCCCATAAGGACTACTAATAAGCACCGACCAGCAAGATGTAGTCGGGATGTGGAGCCCTCCCTAGTCTTTTCCCATGGTCTGTCCAGAATTATCGGTATTAGCTGCAAAAATATTTTGCTGACACATATGAGTGGGATTAGCCCAAAAAGTTATTTTGAATGATATGTAGAAATTCAGTAGGTTTAGATTACTCTCTGAAAACACAGCCTGTTGAGAGCCATGTATGTCTGAAAGCGTAAGATTTTGTCTCCTGAGACCGGCAGTGTATGTTGTGTAACAAAAAAAAAGGTTATCCCTGTGAATTTGTGCAAATAAAAAAAGCAAATAAAAATACGAACAAAAATTACACTACCTTAGTTGTGATTAAAACGTGTAACCCCTGCTAGTGACTGGAAATCAAACAGATTTCTTAATGTTGACATTATTTACATTGCGTGATCCATATCAGCAAAGGGTACACATCGCTTGTAAAAGCAAATACATTGATAGTATTACACTGCCATTAATGGCACATTAATAATACTTCCATGATTCATATTTGTCAAGCTGCTGTTGAGACGTGCTCGGTGTCGTGCTAAACAAAGAAAATCAGCCATGTTGCAAGACCTTTATTCTTTAAAAACTTAAGTTCACGTGAGAAGAAGCCGCTCGATAACCCCCAGAAAAGTGTTAAATTAAAGATTTCACACCCTTCCTTTCCTCGTTTTTATCCCATATAGCAATGACAGAGGGGACAGCCGGCTGATACGGATTACTCTTGAGAAGAGTGACAACAGGTGGCCTCCCCAAAGCAGGCAGTCACTAGATCCAGCAGCTCAAGTCATTTTTTTTCTCCCCCCC
>NW_009193126.1:0-2172 GCF_000690835.1 Fulmarus glacialis
GGTTTATTTGCTGGCTGGGGTTAAACTACCACATGGACATAAAAAAATACATACATCCGTTCATTATTTTGATTTTGTGTAATAAAATGTTGATAAGGCACTCCACAAAACTAGAGTGACAGTAAAAACAATCAATTTAAAACAGCCACAATGAATATGTAATTTGGTCAGATATGTTGGAGTTACTGATATTTTCCTGGAGTTTCATTACTTTTCAGCCAAAGCTAATGATTTCATATTATATTGAAAAATACATGGAAAATGCTGCAAGAATTAGAAAAAAGAATGGCCAATGTTTTTATTGAATAAAGCTTGTTAGGGGGAAAAAAACCACCAACCAAAACATATCATTTATCATAGGGCACTCAACACACACTATTTGTTGGAGGATAGGTCATCAAATTGTCATTCAATTTTTTCAGCTTCATCTCTATTTCCTAGTGGCAGGAAAGGGTTTGATCTGTTTATGCCTGCATCAGATTGCTGAGTAGTCATGGTTGCTCATCAAAAAATCGAGATTCTTTCTCAAAGGTGAGGGTTCTTTTCCTTACCTAATCGGAGATTAACTGTAATATCCAAGAGTTGAAAACAGCAAGTTTCTTGGACTTGTTTAGATTTTAGGTTATTTCTATTGGTATTTTCTGAGACTGAAAGCGCATCTAGGGCTTTACTAGTAGGTCATGAAAGATTTTAAAGGATGTAAGTTTTGTTTTCTTGTAAAATTTCATCCTTGCAAACAACAATGGCACCTAAAAGAATCATTCAAATGGGAAATCCATTCATGGCAAAACAATGTTCAATATATATGTAAATCCAGGACTCATTCTGACTTACCTTGCCATGTCCAGCTTATTTCTACATGAAACCTGTATGGCCAAGGTTAGCAGGCTGAGATATAAATAAGTGAAGATATCTAGCAGGACTGCTATCCACTGGATTCAGTTTCTCATGGAATATTTGTTTCTTCTATCATGTAAGTCTCCTGCAGAACTGAGCTCAGCAGAGAGATATGGGTTATATGCAATGTTTCAGAGGAAAAGTCAGGTTTCGTGTCATGAGAAACGCTTGCTAAGAAATAAACACAGCCCCTGAGGAAAATCAACACTGTACAAAATGTACAGTTACAATGGACACTGTTCTCAATGTACATGAACAATACTATTTTGATTCCCACAAAGTAATACTAAGAAGGAGATATGTCCGTAAGAGGTGGAACCATTTCTGGCTAAGCAAGAATGGAAAAGTACCTGTGGTTACTACTTTTGCTAAATAAACAATGTATCTATACGCAGTTTTTCTCAAGCTTTTTAAACTCCTTTCTGTCACCGAATGCTTTTTTAGGAAAGAAATAGCAAGTCACTGTGTGTACCCATTATTGTTCAGTGAAAGTCAGTAGGCAATACCAGAGTAAGCTGAGAAGAGTAAATGGCATTTAGAACACACAATTTCCATTCTTACTATTCAGCATTTGTGTTCCATATAAATTCAAATCTTGATTGGCTACAGTGTACAGTCACATGCTAAGTGATCCACTATGATCTGAAGGATTTGTTACTGAAGTAGGTAAGACAGACAAAAGATGAATGCAAAAACAGTGCAGAAAGAAATTAAGTAAATTAAGTAAATCTAGAAAGGCACATCTGGGACTACAGTGCCAGTCTCTCGGATGCAGTACTGAGCTCTGTACCTAGTAGGCCAAATTGAGTAAAATCTCTAATTTGCCCAACTGGGAAACCTGGTATCTTGACATGAATTACAATTAAGCTAAACAGCACCTGAAGAACACAAACAGTTTGGCGTTTTTTTGTTTGGCTTTTTTTGTTTCATTATTGCCCTTTCATATCTTTAAATAGAAAAGAACTGCTGGTCTTTGTGATGGATTACAGGATACTATTGACATAAGCAACCTTTACATATTTCACTGCAAAGGCAGATAAACACCATTTGTATTAGAATTATTCTGATGTAAACATACAAAAATCATTAAAAATGTGAATGTAAAGCATTCTGATGTAACTTTTTTCAACTGAATTTTATTTTGTCAGATAACTATTACAAAATGTTACATATTAGAGTTGGAAGTGTGAATATAAATTGTCCTGGTTCCAGCTGGGACAGAGTCAACTTTTCTTCCCCAGGGGTATGCTGTGTTTTGGATTTGGTATGAAAGGA
>NW_009193127.1:0-6208 GCF_000690835.1 Fulmarus glacialis
TTTCCCTCATCCACTAGGCAGGTCACCTCATCATAGGAGATCAGGTTGGTTTATTCTCTTTTCCTTATTTAATAGTTCCCATTAATCATTTTCCCCTTTTTGTCTGCTGTTGATCTCTGAGATGAAAACTTTGAAGGATTTTCCACAGTGATCACAAAAATAAAAAAAAACCCCAACATTGAGATGTTGAGAGAAAATTACAAGTAGACAGTAAATGCTTTTGAAACAAAAGTGTTTCTTGACATTATGATAGATCACTAGGCAACTAGGCAGCTTCAACTGCTGTGAAAAAGCTTACAGACAAAACCCTTTTAGATCAAAAGGGAGGAAGAAAACAGTGCAGAGAATCAAGGCTTGCTTGTTTAAAGGATTGTGGCTATTGTCATACTCACTGTGAGTGAGTGAGTACACCCTCTCTGTTGGAAATTGTCAGCAAAACACGGAAATTTGGCAAATGCTGTTAGCTGGGAGAATCTATGTAAAATGAAAGACAGTGACATGTAAAGTGTGTGTAAAGTAACAGACAGGACCTACATGCACACAGCAAAATGTCTGAGAAGCTTTTGCTGTTAAAAAGGTGAGACGCTGGATAAATGTTTTCTGCTAGCTGGTTTCACAGTCCCAAAATGGCAGTGTCAGTGCTGAATTCATGAGAAGTATTTAAGTCTTACTTCATGTATATCCAGGCCTACTTTCTTGTGTTTAATTAGAAGTGGGCAAAGTTAAAAACTCATGTCACAGAAGATAAAGCCATTATATTCCTATCCACATGCTGATTTTACTCCAACTCAGTAGCATGAATCAAATAACATTTTATATTTCATCACACCCAAGTCTTTTGATTGGTTAGGTTAACCTCTTTTAGGTTAACCAACTAATACTTTCATTATTAAAATTAAGCTATTTGGTTTTGCTCTAAATATATACATTTTAATGGTGCTGAGTATTAATTCTTTTAGTATAAAGGAGAAGCTTTGTAATTATTGGTACTGTCTTGTGACTTGCATAATCATCTTTAGGTTTGCATTAGCATTGTTGGGATTATGTGTTATTTTTTTGTCAATGATACTATTGCTGAGGGAAAGGTATTGGCATGTTTTAGTGTAGTATTGAGAGACATAGGAATTGTTTTTACACAGGCACATAGCATCTCTAATCATAAAATATGTTTTAATGATAGTTGTTTTAGTAGCCTCTGATCAGCTGTAAATGTTAAAAATTAACAAGAAGTTGCTTTTTCCTTAACACAAAATGACTCTGAACATTAAATATCTTTTCAGCAAGGGCTGTTCTTTTGGCCACCAAGTGGTTTTAAACATTAAACGTATTTTAAAAGTATTACTGTTCTCAGCCACTGAATGACTGTAAACATTAAATATGTTTTATAAAAGCTGCTTTTCAAGCTACTGCCTGCATGGTTATGAACATCATTTTTCTCTAAAGTTGATTTCCAGCCACTGAGCTATCTTTTTCTTATAAGCTCAGTTCTATTTACAACTATTCACAGAAGAAACAAATGCAAGGTTTCACTGGCACAAGGCAGCTCTTCATTTATGACAAGTAATCATGTCCTAGCCATCTTCTCATAAAGACACTGCAGGTAATGAGAACAGGCCAAAATTAAAATGGATTTTTATGGATATTTTGCATGGACGGTGTGTGCATATCTAGTGTTCTTCTCCCCCGTGTTTGTGTATAACTGCAGTAAACCAAAATAATAAAAGCAGACATGAGTGATATTTTGTACTAAGGTAACTGGTCTAAGAAATCAGTCACTGGATTGTGACTGGATGGATTGTGTGAATCAATCAAGTCATCATCAGCCCTAGAGGAGGACAATACAGAAGGCAAAATAGTCTCAAGATTGCTAAGCAAATGGGAGTCACTAAACGAAATGTGATTAAGGGCTTTAATTCTGTGCGCAGAAATAACTCCATGTGGCAAATTAGATGTAATCCTAGGAAGGCCTGGAGTGTTAAGAAAAGTGTTCATGAGAATCTGGCTTAAGAAGAGCTAAGAGAAAAAAATCACTGATCACAAATATTCTCTTAAGGACAAATTATTCTCTGTTTAGAGAATCCCATAAGACTTCAAGTCTACAGCAAAGACACTACAGATAAAAATAATACCTTGGGGGGGGGGGGAAATCTGCATAGAGGTCTAAAAATATCTGCAGAATGAGGAACAGCACATACTAGAGTATCTTTAAATGATATGTCAGCCAGTTTATAAGTGTATCTGTCTGTCGACCTTGGATTTAACGCATCCTAGATACTTAACGTTTATCCTTATTTGTAGTAAGGTATAGCATAGATGGGCAATCCAGCCCAATATCTATCCCATACACTGTAGGTTTTTCCTTACTAAGGAACCATTAAAATTCTTATGGGAACATGAGCCTGATGTCCCTCCAGCCTTTGATCAACAAGGGTCCCAGCAAAGCTGGTTGAAACCTTTCCACAAGAGCAATTTTTGCTAAGTTTCTGTAGAACTGAAAGATGCAAACATGTAATTCTGTCAAAACTTTTTATGAAAAACCAGATGGCTGCCTGGTGAGTCATCCCCCAGGTTAGCTGGTGACTCGCAAATTAAACAGGTGGTTCCCCAATTAGTAGAGAAGCATTCTTTATATCAACCTGACAAGCCAAGCACTGGCTGGCTGGGAACCTGTAGGCCAGGCAGTCTTCTCTGGAGCTGGGAACCTGGCAAGTTTGTTCCCTGATTTCTCTGCCGCACAGTTGATGACAAGGCAGGTTGACATGCTTCCTAGACAAGCTAGTCAGCTTGCAAGCTAAACAGGTCATAACTATGTTAACTCTTTGCTAAAAACTCAGCAGTGCTGAGATATTGTTTTCTGGAGTGCACAAATATTTTTTTCCTGGAGTGAAGCAGGACAAAGTGAAAGGCCAAAACTACCTGAAATATCCCAGTAAAGCAATATTCCACTGTCCAGACATCCTTACTTGCCAGTTACGTCTGGGACCTTTTGTGCAGAAGACAGCAGTAGAAGTTAAATCATTGAGGCTTAGAGAGGAGAGGAGTGGAAATAGAGAGGGGTGCTGATTTCAGGCAGGTGTGAAAGTAAAGAATGGTAGCAGAGGAACAGGAAAAGCTTTACAAACTGTACAGATTTCATTTCAGGAGCTACTAGAGGGAAACGTAACACTTTTAATAGTGCCTTGGACTTGATTCAGACTGGCACTCCTAAAGAGACTGCTATGGTTCCCATTAACAGACCTCAACACCATCTTTCTGTTTTCATAAGTAGCTTAAAGTATATTAATTCATAAATAAATGACACTCAAGGTATGAGTGAGACTACAGAGCAGTCTTGAGGGAGCAGAGGAACAGCATGAAGCAGGCAAGGGTCCTCCAGCAAGTACTGCCTGACACACCAATTTGCACTAGTCATCCACGGAGGATGTTGCAGATGCCCTCAGAGGTGTAATTTCAACTAACCATTTGCATCTTGGTACACAACTGTTCGCAACTGATGATTTTCACTGGAAATAATTGGTTGACTGCCAGTCATCCCACTGAGGCTGGCATGATGTTTTGGGGATAGAGATTCTAACTGGTAAAGGATAATATGAATCCCAACAGTCAATCCAGTAATAACCAGGTCAGGATATCTACAGCTGGAGAATATCTCCTCAGTGATATCCTTCATCTTCCATCTGTGTTTATTGCTGTTAGTACAGCAAGCATCAATTTACCATTTGTTCTGATCTAAAGGAGTATCCTAACTTATTTGAAACATAAGATAATTACATAGCTAGGTTTCCCATATTGTAAGAACATCACCTTAGAAACCTAACTATCCTCCTATCTCTGTAAATGGCCAGAAGTAGAGGCTAGGAGAAAATTGAACACACATTTAGGTAGATTATCATGTCACAGTCTGTTTGGGGGTAGGTTTTATCCAAGCACACCTTACTTATTTATTTTTTAACTCTGTTAAAAAGAGTAGTTGTTAAAGTTCACAACCATGTCAAATACTTCTCTGATCCCCATTTTGTTAGGTCTAGTGACTGTACATTCTCTAAATTGATCATGTCATTCTACAAAGCATTTCCTTTTCCTATTTTTAACATTTTTTGACTTTCAGTTTGGAAGATAAAAGTTGAATAGGAACAGATAATTTAGCTTTGGTACAATCCTAACTACTATATACATCTCTATCATGCCCTCTCTATTTGTCTCATTTCTAAATTAAACAGATGATGAAATCTTTAAAGTTCTATGTGGAAAACTTTTCATGTCTCTATCACTTTCACTGCTTGCCTCTAAGCCCCCTTTTTTCTGCTGTCCTTGTAGCGATAGGGCAGCGGTAATCAATATTTTCAAGTCTTGAGAGTATTCAGATGAGAAAGATGCTGAAGAGCAGGTTCAAGTGCTCAAGCCTGCAATTTATGGCCTTGCAAAAGATGATACAGACACAGATGCTCAAATTATCAGCCCCACTTGCCACTTATCTGGTTCAGTAGCTCCAAATTCATCTACTTTTTCTTGCTGCTTTCACTCCATATCACCTCATGCCTGAACACAAACTAAACCCTGTCAGACAGTATTCAGCAGATGTTTGATAGTTCTGGGATTCTTTCATGGTTCTTGCATGTGATTCTGAATGAATCCTCTGTTTACAGATTTTAAATCCTAAACCAATATTAATCATTGAGCATAATCCAGTGAGAGAGAGCACCTCACTGTTGGATGATCCTGTGTGCCTTCAAAAGATCATCCAGTTGCTAATACAGCAGGGGGGAAAAAATCTTCCCCTGGTTGAGTAGAAAAAATAGCTTTACTATGATATATTAAAGAACTGTGTTTTATAGTTTTATTTGCAATACTGGTGGGCGAAATAAGGAGGGGAACTGTTAACATTTGTGGAGAGGAGGCAGTGGCTGAACATATGTAAATTGCTGCTTTTATTTGCCACAACCCAGATTCAAACACTGGTGTACTAAGAGTTGCTCCGACACAAAATAAGGGATAGTCAGTTCCTACACCAGCTTTTCTTTGTAACAAGTAAACAAAATCAAATTCTAGCCTTTCGTTCTGAAAAAAATTCTTTCATAAATGACCTGAAAGGTGCCAAGATGCCAGACTGCCTGCCTGAATCAAAAGATGGCAGCAAGGCATCTGCTCCTTAAATTCCAAAATCCATATGAAGCTGATAATTGAACTGGCAAGTTGTAAAGAAGGAATCCTTTCTTTGGGCCACTGCACAGCAATAAGAGATCTCTGAACTGCTGATTTAAAGGAAAGATACGGGATAAGAACTGCACCAGAACATCCTACTGATTTACTGTACAGCTGAAGTTGTGGCAGTTCAGTAATACCTATGCTGCAATCTGGATGCTTTATATTTTAGCCACCTTTATCAATTTACTTTGGGTAGCACAAGGGGACAGTAACAGTGACGCCAGGATAGGTTTTATGGCAGCATAGTACAAGGGACTTTAGGATACTAACTCACCTGCTACCTTGCAGGGATATCCTAATGGTTCATTTCCAGTGCTACTGTTATCCAGACTGCGTACATTAAAGCCCACATGAGCCTCCCTGCCCACGTTGCAAATATGTTTTATGATTTGAGTGTTGACGTACTTGTGGACACAGTGTGCATCATATCAGTACTGCTCTCATCAACAGTAGAGGTTTTAGACTTGTTAGTAAGATCTCGTTAGTGTATGTTTCTCTTCAGCACATTCTCAGGCCAGATTTGTAAAGGTAACTTGGCACTGAAGGAGTTTTATAGGCATCTTGTGGGTTTGTTCTTTCTCTTGATATCACTAAGTGCAGGGCACGTAAATGGTTTTGAAAACCCTGGTCAGTCTTTAGACTCCCAAATAGCTTTAAATAGCTTGAGCTGTACCACCAAGTTCCTCAAGCAATGCTGAATATCCCTAATGTACAGGCTTCTAAAATTTGCTGACATACATTATAAAAGTGAAGCAAAATGTTGTGGAAATTTGGCCAGGTAGTCCAAGCAATATCTCTGGAGCCCAACCAGATCAGACACAGATCAAATTCAGTACTACTACAGTAGGTGATTTGGGGTATGCCATACAGGGTTAGATGTCCACATGGATTTATTTTTCTAATTCCAAATGAAGTTTCTTAGCACCTGCTTGAACCTGGAAAAAGGTGAATTTCTGTAAAGTTGTTATAGTTGCTAATCCCTTTGGCGGCAGAGTGCAGGCCA
>NW_009193128.1:0-13235 GCF_000690835.1 Fulmarus glacialis
TATTGATTATATGTATTATATATATAAAAATAATATTTACACTTTTATGTGTATATATACTTATTTATATAAAAATCAAAACAACGCCTCTTTTAAAATAACACTACTTTTTATATAACAATTGTCAGAATAACAATGTATTTTGTATATGTATCTATTTGGCCAATGCTGTTAGTTGAAGGAGAAATGAGGGACACTATAGGAGTGTACAGCTCCAGACAAACAACCAGGTACAGTAGCAAAGTTTCCCTTTAGCTGCACAGAAAGTAGGTACAGTTATTCAATAATCCTTCAGCTTTGCAAACAAGAGAAAATCTAGTGGAGGATTGGGAGAACAAGACTATTTGCCTTGCAGTGGATGGAAGCAATTGCTCTTACAATGATAAACCATTTCTTTTGGATTATCAGACACTTCATTTATAAAAAAGAGATGAAAACATATGAACTGTTTGATATTGTCATCTGTAACACTCCCACAGAAGAGAATGTATATTCCCGGAGACCCATGAAAAAAAAGGAAAAAAAAAAAAAAAACAAAAAGAAAAAGTTAATGACAAGAGCAGCTATTTCTTGAAATAAAAGTTTTGGGTTTGGGTTTTATTTTTTTTTCTGCAGATAAATCTTCAGTTGTCATGGAGGTCACAAATTGCAGCTTTATGAGGACAGAATGAGGAAAAAACTCTCACGCATTCTGAATTTCAGTATTCCTGCCAGTCTGTGCACTTCTATTAAATTAATGTCTTCAACAAATGAATTAATTTTAAGCCTTGTGTAAAAGTTAGATACTGATAAGGAACAGATAGCTGTGCAAATCAGTTAACTACATTTTGAAAAAACAAAAAGGATAGCCTCACTGTACTAGGAACAGACATTATAATCCAGATTCCACATAGAGTGAATTCAGTGAAAATTATTAAAAATCCCAAGCCTCTTACTTGGTAATTTCCTACTTGCTGTGTTTTGTGGCATTTTCCTATGTTTCACCTAGAAAACAGAGTACACACAAAAGAGACACAGGAAACTTTGTATTATGTGTACCTAGGAAACATAGTACTATGAATTAATATACAAAATGAATTCAAACTGGGTAAAATATTAGAAATATTACTATTGCATTTAGTTATGTTATTCCTCCAGTGTTATTTAACATACTATTAAATAGAAATGCCAGCCTAGACAATGCTTCAGGGCCTTAAGCTGCTTTATGTTGTGTGGATGTCTCCCTTAGAGTGTTATATTCATACTCGACAAATCTAACTTTCATATCTAAAAAAAGTATCTTTATCTCTGTTTGTCAGCTTAGACCTCACCAATGCACAAAATCAGAAATAAACATTGACAGTTTCATCACAACACAAAAGTGATAGCTGATATTCTGAACTCTGTGCACCATAAGTTAAGAATTAGCAGAACAACAACATCACTATAATCCTGTTGTGTCAGAAGAGCTGAGTCTCAAATCCTCTCTCATACTAGATCTGCAAATACGGATGTGTGAAACAGAGGTCAAAATACAACATAAATTCTATTTCCCTTCCCTGGATATCTAAAAGCATTTTTTATTCAAAGGGCAGGATTGGAATCCTCAGAATGTAATTAAGTAGTGTATTATAGATCTATACTTCTTTTCAAAATAGAACAAAGGGAGAATATTCCACATTTCTGTGATGTGAAATTTCAGAGGGTTTTGAAGCACAAAAGCAGCAGGTGGCAGATATTGAAGCTCCAAAGTGAGGGAGTACTTGAGGCCACAGGCTTCTACTCTGACTCTGATTAAGATCTTGAGAATGATGAAAAAATAAAATTAACACAACCTTTAAATGACCCCAAGTCACAGTGATATGTTTCACCTGCATTTAATCCATACATTGCTTGACGTTTTCACTAGCCTCCTACTGTATTATTCCTCTAAAGAATCATACTATCTTCAGTCATTAGCTTGAACGGAGTTAGACATTTGGTGTCTGGACTACTTACAACTCATTGTAATCAACTGAGTCACTGCATTAAGATATGTCCTTTTAGAGCATGATTATCCCAACACTTCCTCTAGTAGCAAAATTGATTTAAGAAATTTCTTTTTACCCCTATCCTGAGGTAATTATTCCTGCCTCTATGACATGGTAAATACCCCCCATCTACTGTGTTGACCAACTGTTGGGGTTAACCATTGGGCAAACAGCATCACAGAAACGATCCTATTCAGAACAACGGCATGTTCCCACTGTCAGAGCTTCCCCTGTCCTGAATGGCTGCGTTACACATGAGCTGAGGGAGTTATTCTCACGACAGTCTTGGCAGAATCAGAAGACTTTCTGAGATTTAAGCAACAAGTGTTTTGAGGTTCAAAACTGAATGGCTTCTTCAGGAAAGGAGTGGGGAGATGATACAAGTGTTAAGGGAAAAGGCAGAGATAGTTTTGACAGAAAGAAAGGACACATAGTAGGGGTTAACACCCATGCTGGAAGCTTACATTATTGCAGTTTTCTTCATTGCAGCTTTGTTGACTTGTTGGTCTGTTAAAAGTCTTAAGTTTCTATCCCATGACTAGAAATAGGTACCCGGGTACACCTGAAATATGCCTGGAACCGTGAATAACATTTAACCTGCCGTAGACCTATTCATCATTTATAAATACATACACTGATCTGGACCTGCTCAGGTGTTGTGCAAGTCATGTCTGAGCTGAGGACTTCATGGGCCTTGACAGTTTTGCATAGGCTCCCACAGCATATATAAAAGGTTAACTACAGTCACATGTGTAGGAATTTTACATGCATAAATGAAGTACAGTCTTTGCAAGAGGCCTGGCAGTTCAGCCGCTGTTCAGGAAGCTGAGGGCACTGCAGCTTTCAACAGTTCCTAGGGCTACATATTTCAGCACAAAAATGGGGAGAAAACCAAAAAGGGGTACATTTTACATTATAAACATCTTTGGTATTCAGAATTTAAGATTTACTCTCATGTTCATTTCCACATCATCCATCACAAACAGACATCAGAGAGATGGAAGTTAAAAAAAAACAGCCCTCTTTGTTGCTTGAGGCTTGGCTCTGTTGGTTTGTTTTTTTTTTTGTTCTATTTTGTTCTTTTCTTTCTCTCAGTTTATTGCAATGCTTCATTTCTAATATTTCACTTACTGAATTTCTGACTAAACAAACTCCTTAATCCAAAAAAACCTCAAAGCCCCAAAACCTGGTAGTAAAAATTTCTTGAGGTTTCAACTAGCTAGAAGCAGAAATACCCTGCAGCAACTTCTATGACTTCATGGTGTGTGTAAAATAGGGTTTAAAGTTTATAATCTAAAAGGAGAGATCAGAAAGATGCAAGCACTTGTTGCTCATCTTCAGAATTTTTGCATTTGATTTTAGCATTGACTTTAAAAAATCCCCTTGCTTCTCTGATTATTGATTACTTACAATCATGTAAATACAAAGCTACATATTTCTGATTATTTTTTTCTGGTAAGAAACAAAGTCTCAGGTGAGCTAGCCTATAGTTGTCACAGTATTGGCTGGGGGATAAGAACTCAGCAAAAGATGAGACTGAAGTAGATAACACAACACAGTGAACAGCACTGCTGTTTCTTTTATCAAGACTATGGACAATTACTTTAAATGTATGATTGTCTTGTGTTCCTTGAGAAAGCTTCCTTAGACAGAATCATAGAATCATAAAATTATGGAATCATAGAATGGTTTGGGTTGGAAGGGACTTTAAAGATCACCTAGTTCCAACCCCCCTGCCATGGGCAGGGACACCTTCCACTTGACCAGGTTGCTCAAAGCCCCATCCAACCTAGCTTTGAACACTTCCAGGGGTGGGGCATCCACAACTTCTCTGGGCAACCTGTTCCAGTGCCTCACCACCTTTACAGTGCAGAATTTCTTCCTTATATCTAATGTAAATCTACCCTCTTTCAGTTTAGACTCATTACCCCTTGTCCTATCACTACATGCCCTTGTAAAATGTGCCTCTCCAGCTTTCTTGTAGGCCCCCTTCAGGTGTCAGAAGGCTGCTCTAAGGTCTCCCCAGAGCCTTCTCATCTCCAGGTTGAACAACACCAACTCTCAGCCTGTCTTTATAGGAGAGGTGCTCCAGCCCTCTGATCATCTTCTTGTCTCTCCTCTGGACTCGCTCCAATAGGAGCCATGTCCTCTGGGGCCCCAGAGCTGAACACAGTACTCCAGGTGGGGTCTCACGAGAGTGAAGTCATGGGGGAGAATCACTTCCCTTGACCTACTGGTCATGCTTCTTTTGATGCAGCCCAGGATACAGTTGGCCTTCTGGGCTGCAAGTGCACATCGCTGGGTCATGTCCGATTCTTCATGTACCAACATCCACAAGTCCTTCTCCTCAGGGCTGCTCCCAATCCATTCTACACCCAGACTGTACTGATGATAAGTGCAGGATCTTGCACTTGGCCTTGTTGAACTTCATGAGGTTTGCACGGGCCCACCTCTCAAGGTCTGTCAAGGTCCCTCTGGATGGCATATCTTCCTTCCAGTGTGACAACCGTACCACACAGCTTGGTGTCATCGGCAAACTTGCTGAGAATGCACTCATAATAGGGACAGTTTCTGTAAGAATTTCTGTAATCAAAGTAGTATAAGACCGTGTTTGTGTGTCCTTTCCTACTGGAAGTAGATCCAATCTAAGAGGTGAATGACTCAGTTTTATCTTTAGCAGCTTTTTTTCCAGCTCCTTTCCAGGTGGTTACTTCCACCTCAGTTGTGTCACTCAATTTGTGATGTTTTGTTGTTTGTGGTTTTGGTTGGGTGGGGGTTTTATGTTTTTGATTTTTAACACATAACAAAATGACTTTAATTTTTTTAAATGCCTAATTAAAAACAAAGAAATTAAGGACAGGGTGTTGTTTGTTTTGTAAAGATTCATCATTACAGATTGATATATAAGCAACTGAATCTTCACAGCTGAGTCACAGGAGCTGCTGATGAGATGAAAGTGGAATATTAGGAAGAGTATATTTTTAAAAATTTACTATTGTCACAGACCCATTTTTTTCTTATCATTCCTAATACAGAATATCACCATGTAACATCCTAATCCAAAAAGGAAAAGTATGCCAAACAGCCTAACAATGGGTGAATTATACAGCTGTCTTGATAGTACAACTGGTTATTTCTCATCCTCTTTCCTTTTCCCTTCAGGTTAATTCTTTATTATGTCTGATGAATACAGGCTGTGTAGACACTGTAGTAACTTAAGTAACTGTGGTCACCTGTCATAACAACAAGAATACCACCTCTGCTTAATATACTTTAGGAAAACTGTCACAAAACACCATTATAATAGCTATCTGGGAGAGGAACAACCTATTTATGCCAATCTTTCTATGTGATCTAGGAAATATGTATTTTAATGCATCATAAACAATTAGAATTAACAGGTTTTTGCTGTGGTTTTGGTGTCAAGATTTCTTTTCAGTATGTGAATATTCTTGCCCTACAGTTGGGAAATGTTACACCACAGCAAGTGCCTCAATAAGCAAGGGCAAATTTATGTGATAAGATCAGTTGGATTGAGGGACAAATAAAAGAGACGTCAGCCCCTTGTGATAGTAGCTGAAGATATGCCAAAACTGATCACATGCTGCACAGCACAACACTTCAATAACAGTGATAGGATAGCTTCTGAGACTATGCATATTCTTTTTCCATCACCAACACTTAATACATAAGCACTAACTATATACATAAATTCTAACCAGAGAGAACTAATGACAACTGCCCTGTCACTAGCATTAATTGGTGTGACAAAAACCAGAAATAAACATCAGAAAGATGTGGGCAAGATGAAAACTCTTCTGGGAGCCTTCAGCTTCCAAAAATGCCCTCTTCACTATTTTGCGGTGTGTCAGTATACTCTTCAGGTTAATACCAGTGAAAAAAAAGGTGGTTATCACTTTTTCTCTCCCAAAACACTTCTCCCAAACTAACCCATGTGATACTGGTGTGTGTCCATGTCTCTGTCTGTATGTGTGTGTGTGCGTGTGTGCGTGCACCCTTTTACCCTTAGGACAGTCTCAAGGAGGAGCTGCAGAACTGAGGTTTCAAACAATTCCCAAAAAGCAGTTAATTCTAACTCATGCAGGAGATAATTTTAGTACTCTTCCAGCCTGCATAAGTCATACAAATATGAATTTGTCTGACCATTCAAAATCTAAATTTCTTAATTTTTTAACTAACTGTTTCTTTATTCAGTGAAAACTTCCTCCTTCTTTCTTTGGTAACCAAGTGTGTACTTTTTAGTGTGAAGCATTGCCTCCATGCCAGCACATGTGTTTATATGCACAACTGATATAGAAAAGAATCGAGGTGGAATAGATCTTTGTAGTTTGTTGTTCTTGACTAAGACCAAGCAGGAAGTAAGCTGTTGCTTTGACATGAAAATGATCTTTGGGCAATTGACCCTCCTCAACTTTCTTGCAGGAGTGTTGTAAAATTGTGGCACACTCCAAAGGAGGAAGCAAAGGTTGATCAGAGTTATGTCTCCTCTTAGTTACATGAGTGGCTACATCTGTGTATTGGCACAAAGTGCTCTTGTATTATAGTGTCTTTGAAGTAGATCTTCAAACTGTGACTGACAGAGAAACAGGGATCCTGCTTGTTTCTTTGTCAGCAATATTATTTCATAGTCACTGAAGTGCCTATCTATTCATTTTGAGCAGGCTTCCTACAACAAAAGTGGGCTAAAAGATTTGGACTTCTATCTTCAAAACTGAAGAACATGACCAATAAAATGTGTGTACTCAAGCTGGGCTAATAACTTATAACCTCTAAAAATTATTACAATTTATAATTACAAGAAGAGGCTTTTTTTTTTTTTTTTTTTTTTTTTTTTTTTTTTTAAAGTAGAACAGCAAGGCTTTTCTCATATCATAGAAACTAATGAAAATGAAATTATCTAAACCAAGGTGAACTCTGAAAGTATGTCTGAAAAGCAAGCCCATAGGAAGCTCATGCCTCCCTCATCTTCCATCTTGTCTGTCACCCTGACATTTAGATTTAGACTGGGTATCTCTCCACTACAACAGCTTGCCCTGTATAATGTAAACTAATAACAAACACCAGAGAATAAAGAAGTATGATTTCTACTTCCAAACCTGAGTTAAAAAACAAAGGGAAAAAATGTAAAATAGATCACCCAGCAGTAAGTAAATTATTTAGAATCTATGCAACCTAAGAGAAACAGAGGATCTAAATGGTTTAATATGGGGTGAAATCCAAACTACTGACAATCGTTTGAAATACTAGCAGCACTCTATGCACTATGTATTTCCTGGGAGGACAACTAATTCTGATCTTTTCAGTGTTCACTGCACATAACTTAAGAAGCAGGACAAAGTGGTACAGTAACATACTGACAGAACACTACATATGATGAAGTTAAAACATCAGAAATCTTAGAAAAATATTAGAGGTAATATTGTATGTCAGCATGATATTTAAGAATCAAATATGTATCTTTTAAGGCAATATTTTCATCCGACCATACTTTCCATTCTAGATACTCCAAAAAACTTTCTGTCTCCTTGCCTACTCATGTTTTAACTTTTTATGGAAATAAAAGGCTTTAATAACTTCCGACAGTCATGTGCAAACACCAAAATGATTAATTGCTCACTTCAATAAAATGGAAGTTTTTTTCAGACCTTAAACTTTGTAGTATAAACTATGCAAACATAAAAAGATACAACCTGTCATTTATTTCCTTCGAAACAATTTTATAAATCAAAATATTCTATTCTGAAAATTCTAAAACTGTGTATTTTTTTCCTAAATAATATTTAGTCAAATTGCTTTTTTTTTTCCCCCAAACTGCATAGACCTAGATAAATATGGTGTTTTCTATTGAAATACTCAACAAGAAAAAATTAATACATTACGATAAGCCCTATTTCTAATTCTAACCATTACTCCACATTTAATGCAAATATCTAGTTTTTGTGAAAACTGCCTAGTGTGTTATATTGTCCCTGACATTTAATTCTTCTGTATTTTTATAATTAGATCCATTATCTAATGAGGAGCAAAATGCTGTGTAGTGTAATGTTACCTCTAGCACTTTTCTTTTTATCCCCAGAGTTTTTCACATATTTTGCTCATTATTGTCCTATGAAAATTCTTTATATTCTGACTGTTTGAGGAAATGTTACATATTAGATCAACTAAAAGATTTCCTTCACTGCTCTGGGAAATCTAATCTTTTAGCTCTTGGGCATTTGAGTCATTAAGGGAATTTTCGTGTTCAGAACCCTGCAACAGATTCAGCCTTGCGTAATTCAAAACAACTTCACACCACTTATGGTAAATGGTCCATGCAGGAACGTTTGTTTTTCTTATCCGTTCTTTCCCCTTCCTCACAGCTGATTTTTTTAAACCATTTTTTAATTCTCTTTCCTCAATTAATGGCAAAGGGTAACGTGGCATCAACTGATTATCACAGAACAATGACAGATTGTTAAAATCTGGAAAGTTATGAAAAAAAAATTATCTGCCAGTTTTCTGCAACTAACTGATTTCCATGCTGTCTATCTAATACCTTCATTCTCCGCAAACATCCAAGTGGGAAAACCTCTACAGCCAAGTGCAGTCCCACCACAATCAGTTTGGTAGGCCTGAATCTTAGGATGTAGATCTTGTCCACGATTACTTAGAGTGAAAAAAGTTCTGAAGAACTTCTAATTAAGATTTACTGGGAGAGTTGAAATGAAAACTTTAGCCTGATTAGTAAGAAAAAAGTATTCCTAAAAGGGCATCCAAAAGACAAGAAGGATATGAGACATCTTGAAGTCTGGTCAAAGCAGGAAACGAAAATACAGTGATAAAAGACACAACACTAAGTATAGGTTAACTGACCTAAGAATTAACTTTTCCATTTTGTTTTTTGGAATGCATAGCTTTCAAAAAAAGTCAATAATGAATCAGGTATTATTTAGAATTAAAAATGTGTCAAAACCCCATGGAATCTATTACTGCTCAGTGACGATATTTCTTATAGTACTGCAAGAACCAGTCTTGTATTGAATGACACTGAACAGTGTCATTCAGCAGGCCTTTTCTATATCTAACAACATGTAGCTGTAAAGGAAATTCAGAAATTAATCTAGTCTGCTGTAAGTTATACTTTCCCTTTGCCCACTTATTAAGTAAATTGCTCTACTCTACATTTCTTTAAATTTTACTTGGAAATACATCCAATTTAAAGAGAAGAAAAATGCTGTAGTTCAGAAATGTTTGCTGAGTGCAGCTATTAATTCAGTGAATAATATAATCCACCAAGTCCACTTTCACTTTTTTTTTTTTTTTAATTTTAACTTGGACCTCTAAAAATGGACTTTTTTGGGTATAAATTTTATGCACAATCCTCTACTCAAACTCAAAGGGCTAAATCAGAAAACATGTAAGAAAGTGTAAATTTCATGGTAATGGGTTGTTGTCATAATAGACAAATCTGCAGAAAAAACCTGCAAACCCCCCTCTAATTTGCATGCTGAAATAAGTTGACAAATTATCTTCTAAATCTTTCTTAATTTGTCTCTGAATTTGGCCCTATTTCAGGTTTGTATACATGAATTCTGCTATTATTTTTAGCATAAATATTTGAAAAGAAGAAGACTTTCTAGAACACAGCTATCCTTAAAAGAAAAAGAAAAAAAAAGGAAGATGAAAACCAGGAAACTCCAGACCAATCAGTGAAACGTTAGTTGTAAGGGGGTATGGTTGGAAATATTCTAAAGTGCTTGGAGAAACACCCGGGAAAACACAGTTTGATTTAGTATTGCTACTCAGGGAGGGGAGTTCATGCTTAATTATACAGCATCTTTTGAAAATATTTCTGTTATGGCAGATAAGAGAAATTCTCCAGATTCTGTAAAATTACTCTTTCAAAATGCATCTGAAAAGGTTTCATGCAGGAGATGGATGGTTAACATAAAAAATACTACATGTAGGAAAATGACCAGAAAGCGTCTATATTCTAGTAGATATTACATATCATCCTTCTCTTTGAATTCTCTCACCAATATAAGATTATGTAGCATAGGAAAGAGAAAGAAAGAAACTATGGATTTTCTTCTACTCAGTCACTTTCACTACTCTTCATTGTTGAATAGATCAAAAGTGAAGACAATATTCCGGGAGGAACTTACATTTTAAATTGGTGCCAGAAATGGGAAAACTCTGGTTTTGAGTTAAAGGAAAATGTATAGCCAAATTAAAGGAAATCTTCCATTTCATTAGCAATTTCTGTAAGGAAGAGATTTGAATGTTCACATTTCATTACATCATTTCTTATTTCTATATTTTCTGGTGAGCTCCTAAGCAAAAACTCTCTCCTGTATTTATTTCTTCAAAGTTTACTAAGCTTCTGTTAGCTTTTGTAGTATGGAGGAATGGCAGAACTGGGGTTGCCCTATAATGCTGTCCTGAATTAGTCCTTAAAATTCTGTTTCAGATCATGAGCAATCTAAATTAAGAGTTACTGCTTTTCTAAATTTGTATAGGATGCAGCACAATAGCAATTTATTTCTTAAATGTAGGCATCAATCGTTTTTGACAGAGAAAAACTCAAAATATGTACCTTTTCATTTGGCCTTATGTCAGTCTTTCTCTCCTTCTTACTTTTAAAGATCTCCACCTTGTCTTTCATGACAGTAAAAAATTTAATTTTCATCTTTTAACAAGATTTCAAGTTCTTCTGGGTGAGGTGGGTATTAGTACAACCCCCTAAAATGCAGGAAAGTCATGGTGCATCATTATGCTAGTGTAGTCAAAATGACAAGCCATGTTTCATACAAGTTGAATAGAAATTTAAAAGGAAAAAAAAAAAGCATTTCATGAGAGGCAAAAAATGCATTTACATTAAAAATGCACTAATTTTTTAATAAAATCAGGTTCTACTAGTAAGTCAGTGAAGAATTATTTGTTTTTCAGTTAGGGGTTTTTACTTTCCTTTCATTCCTCTCAAACCACAGCTCCCTGAGAAGAGAACTCTTCTGGAGGAGTCTTCACTGTCAGACAAACTAATTCCAGCTGCAGAGTACTGATTAATAACCCACAATTACCTCCCTGAATGTGTACTGAGATAAAGCAAATAAAAAAACGTACTGTTTGCATACAAGTGTATGAAATAGCATCCATCAGGTTAGAAACTCTGGTATCTGTCTACATTTGGAAAAAGGATGAAACAGAGAAATACAAAACAAAAATGTGCTTTTCTTCCATTTATTCTAGCTAGTCTTTCAGATTTGTTTTTGGAGAAAGCTAAACAAAACCTGTTAAACTAGAAAATACTTTGTTTTAAAATTATTATTTACATTGGTAAGAAGTAATTGTGCTGAGTGATCACATAGTATTCATATCTGCAGAGTGTTTATTAATATTTGGTTTTTGTTATAGTAAGTCAAAAATTCAAAATTAAAAAGACCACTCCACCTCACTTTGGGAAGAAAGCATCTGAAATATCAAATGACTTTATGAAGGTATAAAAAAGTTCTAAATTACTTACAAAATTCTTAAATAAGAGTTATCTTTCTTTTTAGTAACCTTTTGCTCTTCTTTTTTTGTTTTGTTTTGTTTTGTTTTGTTTTGTTTTGTTTTGTTTTGTTTAAAGGTGCCACATGGGGAAACAGTTCACTTTCTGTCTGGCAGTTCATCCAATTCTTGGTCACATAACGTTTTTTACACAACAATAAAAAAAATATTGCTAGGTTGCACATTTCATGACTTACAAGATATGAAACACACTTAGCTAAGTGTTGGATAAACCTCTCTTACTCAGTCTAAAAATACATTTCTGTGTATCAGGAAAGATCTAAGAGTGAGCAGGAAACTTGTGGGGACCAACTTAAGACATAAAAAAAAAATAACAATAGTCAATTTTCCAGAAATTTCTTTGGAAAACTTTCCAGGTTTTTCCAAAATATGTAAATGTGATAGGCATTTGTGGAGTTTTGACAGTCTGTGGATGGTGTGAATCTCATAGTACAAGTTTCTTCACATTTTTGCAGTCCTTCTCACATTTCCGGTTTTTCACCTTTTTCACCTCTTTCAGAGTCTGCCTTTTTTTTTTTTTCTTATTCTCCACTAACATGTCTATATGTGCCAGCAAGCCCTGTGCTCATTTTACCATCTCTTCGTAATTTTACCATCTCAATGTAATTTCTCACAGCCTTTTTCCATCCTTTCCCTTCTCTATACCTAATAATGACAAACAAAACCTATAGCCCAGTGTTACCCTGAAAGCAACTAAAACTGCTACTGTGAAAAACAGCTTTTATCAAACTGTTTATTTTTCCTCTTGGAGCTGTACCTCAGTTTGTTTGGCAGCACTGCTTGTAATCAATGAAAATAGTGTTCTTAGGACTCTAAAGCAGAAGCAGTCAAAACCTGCACTAGCATAGAGGAATCCATAAGGCACAGGGTCATAGTGGGCTGCTGGGTGAGAAGGAGATAGCTGGAAACTTTAGCAGTGTGGAAATTTATGGGACTGAAATGCAGGCCACAGCCAAAAGGACAGGAGTTTCATTCACCAAGCATTTCTGAAGTAAAAGGCAACCAAGCAAAAAGGTGGACACACTTCTATTCAGCTGTCAGGGGGGACTGAGATCTGAGGAGATTCTTATCTATTCCAGGAAAACAAAGGTAGGACTCTTTGCTGACCTCCTTTTCATTCAGCCCCCAAGAGATCTGTGGTAAACCAGAGAAGATGGAAGGAAGATCCTTGGAAACCTTTCCTTTTAGCAACTAGGGAAAAAAGTGTTTATCAGTTTTAAAGTAAACAATATATCATCCTGGTTCCCAAAACACTAGGTATCTTTTGGGAGCCTGAATTCTGTTATTGACATTTTAAAGATTTTTCTTCCATTTTAATTCTACATTGAGCTTACTTTAAGGTATACTATGGAATTAAACATATTATATAATACAAAAAGCACTAAAAGAAAAAGAATTTATAAAAAACTGTCTAATGACTTTCTTTCTGAGCACCATTTTGGTTTAATTCCTAAATTCCCTGTGTTTTTCCCAAATTTACATACATTAGAAATCTAGAATCTAGAAAGCTGGAATCTACATTTTTCACCTACTTGTGGGGCCTTAAAGAAGAAAAATCCGTTAAGTGTCTCTGCTTCAGCTCTTATTTTTCACTTTCAAAATAGAATTTTTAACTGATTTTGTTGCTAAGATGTCCTGGTTCCGGCTGGGACAGAG
>NW_009193129.1:0-5170 GCF_000690835.1 Fulmarus glacialis
TTGCAGACGACACCAAGCTGGGCGGGAATATGCTCCAAGAGCAGTCACTCCACAGTTTTGTGTAAAAAAGCTCACTCTGTGTTTGTGCAGAACTGATTCTGCTGAACAATAACCTGGACAGAAATAGTTTTGGTTTTGGCTGGATGACATCTGTGATCCAGTTTGCTGCAGAGCCATGCTTTCACATGTGCCATGACAGCAGTGGGGGAGTTGTGGAGGTGGGGACCAGTTCAGGGCAGGAGGGCGGTGACGGCTTAAACCAGTTTAAGTGGCACCACTGCTGAATACTCTAAATGTTAAACTTGAAATCCCTTAAACCACACACAAATGTATATTAAGCTTGCTTTTCTGTGATCTTGTAGAAGTTTCCTGCAGCTTCCTTGACAAAATAGTTGCGTATTCAAGGGAAAAATGACATATTTGCAGCAAATAATTTGTCCCTTGCCTGTTTAGTGCATGCAGTTACAGTAAACAAAGTAGGATTTGCATTTTCTTACTCTCTTGGTCCATGTTGTACTCTGCCTTCATTTGGTAGGTTATAGTCTCTTCTCAAGTGAAAATGGTATGTAAACAGACAAAGTTTGGAGGAAAAGGGTATTAGGGCTTTTAAAATATTTGTCCAGAGTAAAAAAAGAAGCCCACAGCACAACTGTGAAATCTGTGCAAATTTCCCATATCCTAGTTCCAGTACCTTAATGATTACACTTTCTTATAACTGCAAAAACATATGTTCTTCCATGCACTACCTCAGTAAAAGCCAAACCAAAGAAAAAACCCCATCGCTATTTGTTTTACAAACCAAATTAAAATTTAAAAGTTAAGGAATTAAAATAAAAAAGAGCAAAAGATCTGCCATGCTTACTTTATGCTTCTAAAGTGTATTTACAACTTACTTTGTGTTTATAAGAAACAATGACTTAGGAGTGCATTTGGACATTCTTTTAATTTGAGTAAATATTCCAGCAACTTTTTTTTGTGTAACATTTACTTCAAATCTCTTTTTTTTGAAAGTGCCAAGTGAAGACTGTTAGTGCATGGGTTGACAGAGCCGATGAGGATCCCAGTTCCAAGAATGGCATGCAATCCACTTTTCTCTTTTCTAAGTAAATTGCAAATAATAATGTAACCATGATGCTCCAAGGATATAAGTGAAGTTGTTATAATAAAAGGTATAATTGTTTCTCCCTACAAACTTATCCTAAAGTAAATTGTTTTCTTTAAAGAAGTAGCAGGTTTTACAGCACAGGCTAAAAATCCTAAGTATAAAGGAGATGAAGGCAGAGGTTACAAAAGAATAGAGGACAAAAGGCAGTGCAGCACTTTGTCTTTAAGCCATAGCAGAGAAATCCCATGTGCCTCTATATGCAACATAAACTCCAAAATGAATTTGGCATATTTAAATGGTACATTTGAGTTCACTCTGCTAGTCTATGTGAACTCTTTGTGAAGAAATCAAGAGAGTGTGCTCAGATCATAAACTCAATACCAGCCCACTTTAATCCCTGATAACAATTCTGTTTGAGTAAGTCCCATTGTCATGTGATAGCACTCTATTGCACTACCCAAACCCTTTATGGTACACATGCTTCTAGCTCATCTGTTGACAAACCAGTCAAGTCACTAGTTTCAACAGCTTTGACATCACCTCCAAGCTGCAATCCTACAGGTCTGAACCTGTTGTTTCTTTTAGCAATGTCTGGGTGCCTCCCAGAGTGGGGGTGGTTGTAATCATGCATCCCCACCTCCATCGTACCGCTTGCAGTTTCTTCTTCTTGCATGTTTATATAACAGCAGAAGTGCGAAAGTGCTAGAGCAGTGGGAGACGATACTTTCCAGTTCAGAGTAATAGTGACACATTTGCTAACAAATGCACGTTTGGCTCCTGCACTCTTTTTGCATGCTCCTTCTCAATGCTGTTTTCTGTTCCTGATCCCTGCTCTGTAATTCACTAGGTTCTGTTATTAAGTGACGTTTCCCACGTGTGGTTTTATCAAGAAAATTAAATTCAACTTTCTAAATTACATGTAAGGCATTTAATGCTTTAAATAACTTTTGTAATCTCTCTCTTTGTAGATCAGACCCTTTTTTGTTGCGTGTTTCTATACATCAGTTATTGCTGAGCAGAAGTGTTAAAAAAAAGAAACTAGTAATTACTCTTCAGTGGTATATATAGAAAAGTAGTGGAGGTTCTGTCATAGGAACATGAGGCACTGCACTTGATAAAACTCAAGGTTCTGCTAGACCAATAATTTATTTCTGACAGTGGCCAGTATAGAGATACTTAGGGAAAATGTGTAGGAAATATTGCTCCCTCCTTTCGGCAGGTTCTTTTTGTGTTGCACAACAGAAGTATGAGAACCTGTGATCATAAACTGAAACAGGAGATGTTCTGACTGTATATAAGAGTGGAAAAAAAATCAGCAAGAAGAGAATTAACCATGGAACAGGTTGTCCAGAGAGGTTGTGAACCCTCCCTCCTTGGAGATTTTCAAAAGCCCTGAACAGCCTGGCTTGTATTCAGTGTTGATCCTGCTTTGAGCAGGAGTATGACTAGGTGACCCAGATCCCTCCAACCTCAGTGATTCATTGATTCTAGAAACCCTACTGGAGTAATTGTCCCTTCTGCAATCAGAGAGCTATCACATCCCTGAGCAGTTCTCACCATGATTGCATATGTCTAAATCTGTTCTTCATGAAATGAGCAGCTGCAGTTTTGTCTGTTCTAAAGGCAACAGTATTTAGAATATAATTTCATAGAATTTTATTCTGTCTGAGGCCATGATTATTTTCATTCAAACATTGGCTCAAATGCCCCCCTTAGATGCATGGACTGGCAGCTGTAGCTATCAAAAAGAAATCGGTGACATTTGCAGTACACCTTCTTGTGTGGAAATAAGTGTTCTTGATAAAAAAGTTTTAATTATGGTCCCATGGGGCAATTCTTTTGAGTATATCTGAGATGCATTTTATGAGATGCATCTGCTATAGGTATCTGCCCTGCTTTATACAATAATAATGCAACATCCCTCTGTTTATGATATGAACATCCGGTAGTTACATCCTGTTTATCTCTTTATCCACATGTTCATGGACTTTAGTAACAATAAGAAGTACTTAAGTATTATTAAGTTCATTGCACATTCAAAATAATCTACAAACAGTTTGAGCTTTTTTAATTGGTGTCATGCTTCAAATTTCTAGAGCAAACTAGAAATTAACCCTGCAGATTGGTGCCTTAGCAGTTACAGCTAGGACCGAAAGTTCTACTCAGTCTGAAAAAACATATGTGCCCCATCCAGTAATTCTGGCAAGGCTAAAGCAGAGCACAATTAATTAGCATGTAAGCACAGGATCTTGTGAATTTCCATTCCAGTAGAGACAACTTGAAAACATTTTTGTATTGTGAAAGGACTAACTTAACAAAAGGATTCTGCTAATATATTGATTTCAGACTCAGTGAGTGAAGATGTGCATTTTTGCCTATTGTTTCTGAAAATAATCCATGAAGCTAAGGGCGTACAAATGCCTGTCAGATCTCAAGGGATATGAGTCCATTGCCAATCCAGGCATACACACAGTTTTTTGTAGAACTTGACTTGAGATGACTAAACTAAAAGATTTCCTGTCATGTTTGATGAACGGGATGCAAAAATCATTTGTCCTTTATGATGTCCTAGGAGGCAAAGAAGAAATTTCAGAGACTGTCCAACATGGCTTTGATGAGAAAGTAATTAAAGTCACTGTCTGAGCTGTCCACATGTTTGAGTCAGATAACAATGTAATTGACTGTAATGGTCCCTCTGCTGAAGGACAGTAATCAGAAGATAGATGCGACTAAAACCAAATTTGCTAAGGGAAATTTTATTGAAATTTTATTTCTAGCTAGTAGTAATAAGTCAAAAAATTAATTTTACTATACACAAGAGTTAAGTAAGCTATACTATGCTGATTTTTGAAAAGAAAAAGAGAACATAATTCAGTGTGTGGATGATTTTCTTTTTTTTTTTCATTAAAATAACCTCCTATTCATAGTTTACAGTTACTATTATCATCTCCTTTGTCTTGCAGTGGTTATAACATGTGCACCACATATGCATCTCAGCAGCTCTACCAACAGAACGGATTTTGCAAGTACAGCTGATGGGCTCAGCCTACATCACAGCCTCACCACAGCATACAGTAGTTTTAGGAGCTCATCTCCTCCCTCTCCAAGATGGTTAGAAACTAATTTTAACTACAGATAATTTTGTAATTTGCAGGCAAATAAGTCAGTTTGACATACTCCTCTTAGGCTGATTGAATTAATTTTAAATGCTTTGGCAGCTTTTCTCCATGCTGCTGTTAAAAGAATTGTAGATAATGACACAACTCACAGCTGATCTCAATCCCTTCCCTAAAGGAAGAAAACAGCAACCCCTACAAAAACCACAGCCAACTTAATACTTTTTGGTCATCATGCAGCTAGAATTGCTTCTTTTTTCCCCCCAGTTTTTTGTCAATTCAAGCTCACGTGGTTATTTTGGAATGTAAAGTAACCAAGCATACATATTCTGATTTTTTAACTGTGTTAAAAAATGCTTAGAAACAACTAACATTTTCCACTTCGTATGTCAATTTTTACAAGATTTGATGCTCTAAGTTACGTTTGTGAAGTTCCTTCACTGTACTCCACAGATAGTCCATTTGCTTCTGAAAAAAATTCTTCCAGAGGAGTCAGGGTGACACAGTTTGAGTCTAACTATAAACCATTAGTCTTGTTTTCATAGAATAGTTTGAATTGGAAGGGACCTTTAAAGGTCACCTAGTCCAACCCCCCTGCAATGAGCAGGGACATCTTCAACAAGATCAGGTTGCTCAGAGCCCCGTCCAACCTGACCTTGAATGTTCCCAGGAATGGGGCATCTACCACCTCTCTGGGCAACCTAGTCCATGTTTCACCACACGCATTGTAAAAAATTTCTTCCTTATATCTAGTCTGAATCTACCCTCTTTTAGTTTAAAACCATTCCCCCTTGTCCTGTCGCAACAGACACTGCTAAAAAGTTTGTCCCCATCTTTCTTATAAGCCCCCCTTAAGTACTGATAGGCCACAATAAGGTCTCCCTAGAGCCTTCTCTTCTCCTGGCTGAACAATCCCAACCCTCTCAGCTTTTCTTCACAGAAGAGGCGT
>NW_009193130.1:0-1372 GCF_000690835.1 Fulmarus glacialis
AATCTTCCCCGGCACTGAGGTCAGGCTGAAAATTGAAATTATCTTCCACCTGAAAATTGTCAAGCACTGTAGGAAAGGACTGTGTTAGAGTATTTGATTCCCAAGAAAAATACTCAGTTGAAATCTGTATTTATTTGTAACCGTGATCTAACAAATCTATAACCTGGCAGACAGAAGTTTGTTATAACAATTTGGGCCCTAGCAGGGTGGGAACTTCCAGTTGGAATGATCTAGTAACAAATATTTTCTTGACAAAATAGAAGCATTTTATGGTGAAAATACCAACTTCCTTAAAAAATAGAATTGTTTTTCTACTGAGGAAAAATGAAAATGAAATATTGGGTTTCAGGTTGGCTTGGACAAAATTGTTTTGTTAACCAACAGCGTGTTCCAGCATCCATGCCCAGGACCCACAGCTGCCGACGTGCAGGCAGCAGTTCTGGCCGCGGATGCCAGCACTCTGTCCCAGGGCAGAAGGGAGGTGTTTAATTCCACAGAGGAAGCATGGTGTTGGACATGGTGTTCTCGCTGTTGTTCCTGTTGGCTAGCTTGTGGTCTCTCCACCTCCTTCCTCCTCTGTCCAAAGCCGTCAATCCTATTCTGGGCTCCTGGGATCTTCCCAGCCCAACTGTCCAGTGCCCAAGCAACTCCCTTGGGTTTCTGAATTCTTCCCTCTGAATGGGGCTTTCCTTGCCAATCTGCATCCAAATCTCCCGATCTTTCCACCCTGTTTACTTATCCCAGGTTTTAACCTATCATTTTTGCTCTTGCTCAATTTCCTGCTTGTACTTCTGCTCTTCCCTTGGCTGGTACTCTATTCAGCGCCTTCTGGGCAAGTAATTTCCTCATTTGTATTGACAGTCCTGCAGCCAGCTTTGTACTGTCGGAAAGCTTTATCCCCTGTATGCACATGCCTTCTTCCAGGTCATCAGTACGCAATGGAGGTGGTCTAGCTAGCAATACTAATCCCTGGGTAACCGAAGCTGGGATTCAGCCTGTCAGAACTTAAAGGACAGAAGCCTCTTGAGGAGAGAGCTGACAATAGCAGAAAGGGAAAGACTGGAGAACTAAAACATCTCTTGAAAATACAAGGGAGAAAAAAACGGAAAAACAAGAGTGAGAGAATCAGTGGTTGCAAATTGCCTTTGATACCATGGCATGAAAATCTAAAATAAAAAAATCATAGAATCATAGAATGGTTTGGGTTGGAAGGGACCTTTAAAGGTCATCTAGTCCAACGCCCCTGCAGTGGGCAGGGACATCTTCAACTAGATCAGGTTGCTCAGAGCCCCATCCAACCTGACTTTGAATGTTTCCAGGGGTGGGGCATTTACCATCTCTCTGGCAACCTGTTCCAGTGTTTCACTACCCT
>NW_009193131.1:0-2179 GCF_000690835.1 Fulmarus glacialis
GGCAGCCGTGAGCGCAGCCCCTTAGGGCGCTCGCACGGGCTGTTTCTTCGGTCTCTCCCTGTTCGAGCGTGCAGCCCAGACCCCAGAGCCGGGGTAGCCTCTCCATCCGTCCTTCTGCCGGTTGCTGTGTAGATTCGCTCTGGATGAGACGTAGCCAACAAAATACTCCGTGATGTGCACAGAAGGAGCTTTTTAGGGATTTTTCCTGCTTTGGTTGCATGACAGGAGAATGCTTTATTATGTCTGCCCATCCTATGCAGAAGTATATGCTGGTATAGTACAGTGTCAATGTAGATGAATTGGTTTGGCATCACAGTGGCACGTTTTCTTATATCTTGAGGGATATGGTGTTTTTAAAGTAGGACAAAGTAAATACGTACAATATAAAGTTTGCAATTTGTTAGAAAGACTTGCTTTTCTTCTATAACTAATATTTAGAAAAGGTAATTTATTTTTTTCTCCGAAAAATTGCTCTGTATGCCTCCCACTGCTTTTTAAAATGATAGGTTTATTCCACGGCAAGGATCGCCAGCGAGAGCCGCACAAAGTGCCTTCTCCAAGGTGATGAACGTTTCTTGCCCTGTGCTCAGAGGCCCCCCGCTCCCATTGTCTTCAGCGGGATTTGAAAGGCAATTTCCATGTTGGAAGGAGCTGTCGATACCTCCCAGGGTAGGGTCCCCAAACTGTGTAACAGCTTTCAAGAAATGAGTGAATGGAATAGGGATCTTCCTCCCAATTACATTTTATAATACGGATAATGCTGCTAAAGCAGGCTGTCAAATTTGCAGACCAGCAAACTGTGGCAAAATGATTTTGCAATATAATAAATCTAACTGCTATTCACTCTTGAGATGCTTATTTGTTCTTCGTTTTAGCCAGTTTAGACATCTACTGTGTGAGCGTGTGATACCACAATGCTACTGTTTTACTGCTACCTGACTTTTTCATTCTATTCGTATGAATATCATGGTTATTTTTAGAGAGAGGTTAATAGGTTAATGTGTCACTGGCGTTAGCGGTTTACCCATCAGAGACATGTGGGTCATTAGACCACGGCATGTGCATAAATCAGTGAGATTAAATATGAAAGGCTGATTAAATATATGAGGAAGTTTCTAAGACAATGTGGAACGCACGGATCCGTTATTTAGAAACCATCACAGAAAAAGGGCTTTCCAACCTGGAATTAGAAAACCATATGCTATATCGAAGACATTCAGAATGATTTGGTTCTACTAAAAATAGGCAGAAGCAAATATATGTGCTATATATGTACGTATGGCAGGTGCTGTTTTTAGTGTAACTACATAAATATGGAAGGAAAATTTCATTTAAAAATGCAGTGGTCAGATTCTGCTATGTGTTAACTGTTTCACACAAAACCGTAGTGTTTTAGTTCTCAACATTAATTTTGAAAGAACTAATATCAACACCTAATATCTGGGACAGATTTTCCCCTCACTTACCTCTGTATAGCTTCATTAACTTTTACTGGATAAGCTACTCCCTGCAAAAGATGAGTTTCCTATACTTACACGTGGGGCCGGATGTTGGCAGTAGCACCTTTCTCAGTGGACTGCTACCATGTACATTGCTATTTACACTGAAAGTTAAACTTAAGAACACTATTACTACTTTTTCTTCAAACATTTGGACTCTCTAAATTACTTTCCATATTCAGAGACGCAAAATTCTTCTCTCCTCTGTTATTTTGTCATTTTAATATTTGCATCAGGTTGACCTGCTGCCCTGAAACAGTTTCTTACACTTTTTGGGACGGTTCCTGAGCTTGTAACATTTTATCATCACTAGATTATGTAGCTACTTTTATTTTTTCTTAATTTTTTAGGAAAAGCTGACCTTGTCTCCTTTATTCCTCCAGAATATACTGCTTAAGAAAGAGTTTGCTGTAGCAAAAGAACATTACAAGGTGGAGGACACAGGCAGACAACATGAAAATTAAGATAGCTTTTTCAGCCTTGATTCTGCCCCTTCGGCACATGGCATTGCGGTTCAGTCTTTTGTTAAGTTATGATACAATTGTATCATCCCTGGCCAAGGAAAGAACATGAGGGAAAGGCTGTGGATGTGGTCTACCTAGACTTTAGTAAAGCCTTTGACACCGTTTCCCAGCATTCTTCTGAAGAAAGTGGCTGCTCACGGCTTAGACAGGTACACT
>NW_009193132.1:0-5517 GCF_000690835.1 Fulmarus glacialis
CCAGCAGACGTCCAGAAAGTTGAAGTCCCATTTAATGATTTCATGTGGTCTGCTCGCAAGTGATGAATGAAATACTGTTGTCTGGAAGATTAGCAAATTTTTTGCCTTTTATTATTACTAACACATTCTAAATTATTTGTTGATGGAATCTGATAAACTATAGAAAGGATTAGACAACAAAATGGCAGAGCCACTGGAGTTAGAAATTAAAACATTTTTTATGTCCGTTTGAGTATAAACTGACTACAAAACTTGGAATTTGGAAAGAATTTCGGTTAGATCAAATTGCCAGAGACAACTGAGATCTTCTCTGGAATGAGGTATTGTCCAACATTTGGATCTGAGAAATACTCTTGCCTTAAAAAGACAAAACAACCCTATGCCCCTCTCTCCAGTCTAGTATTACAAGGATCTAAGGCTTTGGTGATATCATTGTTCTTTTCTTAGTATTGTCCTGAGGCACATTGTATTTTTCTGTGTTGGTAGTGACTTTAATACAGCTTGTTGGGAATTGATCTGTAACATGGATTTATATGGTAGTATAAAGCAGGGTATAAAACACTACAGGGTACAGGGGTGTGCAGGATATCACTTCATGCTTTCTTGTGACTGTGAGGGATGTACTCAGTGACTCTAAGATATACAATTCATATGCATCAGATGCCAAAGCAGTCCTAAAATGAATATTTACTTATGTCAGCATTCAAAATGTCTCCCATTACAAGTGTGAACTGTTTGAGATTTCAGAAATAATAAGCAATTGGGTCATCTTTACCATTCTCTCAGCTTCAGTTTTGAGCTATTATATGAATTTCAGCACCTTAAGTTGTTCCTTTCTATTTATTTGGTGTGAACAGGGCTCACGCTAATTTTAACTCTCTTCTTCAATTTTGCAAAGAAAAAGTTTTCAGCCTAAAAATTACTTGCTTTTGGGTATATTGTAAGTTTTTTTTTTATTGAGGTTAAGCAAATAATAGTCCCTCTTCCATTGGTGTTTTAACCACAGATATGCAAATAGGGTTCTATGTACGAAAAAAAATCCTCTGAATAATTGTGGGAACATAAAGCTGCTTACAGAAAAGATAAATAAAAGAGTTGTTGACATGATCCCATAGAAGCTCCACTCCAGTTTCACACAAATGTCTGCAAACATCACCATCAGAAAATTTGCCTGGCTGCCCCCTGAATGGAAGATGACTATTGGAGAATTGCAAAGGACCACACTGCCATAGTGGAAGTAGCCAAACAGCAGGTGGAATATAGCAGGTAAGGAATAATAACAAAAAGCAAAAAAAGCTACAGCTAAGAGAGCGGGGTTAGAAAAGACATGGAAGGATGAAAGCAAAATTATGTTCTTTTAGAAAGAAGAAACACTCATGTATATCGGTATAGCACTTTCTGTTATTAATCATGGACCAGACATAAATTTACAGAAAGGCAAAATAAAAATTAAACTTCTCCACCCTCAAAATTAAGAAATCACAATAGGTAACAAATAAAATTATTTTCACACTAATTTTCCAAATTAGTGTTTTCTTTTATTTATATCAACCTGGTGATTCAGTTTATACATAGTCAAAAAAAAGTCTACAAGTGGGAGTTAAAATAATCTGGACATTTTTCAGGATGTAGTTCACACTGTAGAATACTTAGAGAAACAGCAATTTTATGCTGTTTCTAACAAACAATATTCACTTCAATGTTAGGATTTAGGTGATTTAGCAGAGAAACCATTTATTTTTTTACTTGTAGGCCTAAAATATCTTACTATAACATATTGATTACATTTAAACATTAAATTAGATTGAACAAGATAAACGCCAAAGAAACACCATGGAAGTTTTATGCAAGACACAATAGCTGTAATTTGACAATTTGGTTGATATTTAAACTTCTCCAAGGACAATGAGAGTCAGGCTTTTCTGCACAAATAGTTGGAGTGGTTTTGTAAGCATAACCGCTATACACTAAGGCAAAAAGTGAGAGCACTAAACCAGTTTAATTGTGCTCTAAGTTGGTGACAAGCTGTGATCAAATCCACGTCCCTAGTTACAAGCATCTGCAATGCTAACCCCTGATTGGTTTCATGGTCCATTTAAAAACAAACAAAACAAAACCTAGTTAAACTGTCAAAAACATATTGTCCTCACCTAAAAAATCTTTACTAAAAAATTAAGATTTTTAGTTCATATAAGTGGGTCTACCAGAATCAGACAAAGAACGGAAGAATATCACACTTCCTTTGTACCAGAAAGGCATACTAGGACTCTGGATTTGTAGGTACTGGGCATGGTGCTGAAACCACTTATGATGTTTCCATTACATATTTTTCATTTTGTGATCACAAATTTTCTATCTCCATTTTTCACCTCCATGTGACCTCCATTTCACCTCCTGCCTTCTTCACATTCCCACAATAATTTATTACTATGTCATCATTCATAGCTTCCCAATATTTTTAAATGTCTACTGCTTCATGACCCTTGTGTATTTTTATAGAGCCACCACATTCTTACCTTCCTCTTTCTTTTATTCTAAACTCATCAGTTTCATATAATCTTATTTTATATGTTAACATCTTGGAAACAGTACTATTTATTTACACACACACACATATATATTGCTGTAACACACATATTACTGTTCTCATATACTTATGTATGCATATATTTAGACACTGAGATGTTCAACAGCTATGTCTAACATGCTTTTGGTAATTCAGACCTAAATTTGCTCTTGTCAAGTTCAGGATACTCGTTTAGCAATTAAAAGGTGTGTTTGAGAGATTGATTAATGTCTTTGGACTAAAAAGAGGATCAAACTATAGCTATTTCAGCACTATATTCAAACAGGTAAAACTCATTATCAGCTGTTGCCAGTTAAGTAGCCAGGATGCAAACAAATTTGGAAACTTTATGATTTTAGGGGGACAGACATAATATTTTATAAATTTCTTTTTTAATTATTATTTTCCATTATTATTATATATCAGAACTCAGTAGTCAATTTATATGTATCAAGATCATAAGCCATAACTTTGTAAATGTTAGAGGGTCCAGAAAAGGTTGTGAAGATTCTATTAACCTCTCAGTTGGGAGCATCTTCATTTATATTAACGAAATTACACTAAACAGGATTGGGGGAAAGGCTTTTTATGCAGTAAGAGAAGCTTAATATTTTTGACTAGCTAAAGATAACTTTTCATGCAGTATGCATACTCCTATTTTTTTATAACATCAGCTGTTGTATGTCATGGCATAAGTTATTTTATGATGACTTTATGATGACAGACTTCACCTAGTACCTCCCTTTTCTCCAATACCAATGCTATCTCTATGTCATTCGTGGCAAAACTTTTCTCTAGAGAGTTCTTTAAAAAACTTCCAGGCCTTTAATCACTGCTGTTTCTCTTCTTAAACACCCCAGTGATTCAAATCTTGCTTGATTGTACAGGGATGAAAAATGGATGCAGAATTCAACTGAGACAAACATCAATGCTAAGCCATGCAGTAGGACTGCCTTTCATATCTTGCAATTGTACTCACAAGTAGATATACTACTATAAAGGATACCTTTTTAAAAATGAGATCTTTTCATTTTGTCATGTGCTACAGACTTTTGAAAAAACCTTAAGTCTGGTAGATCTTTGAAGTGGAAGAACTTTTCCTTCCAGTGAAAAGTCAGTCTTTTAAAAATAAAAAGCAAATAAAAAATAGGTGTTTATTAGAGCTGAACTTACCAACTAGAGAAAACTTCAAGTGGCTAGACCAAAGAAAACAAAAAAATAAAGTATATGTAAAGCAATACCCTCCTAGCCATGGAGTCTTTGCAGGGCAGAGTGGCATTTCAGATCCTACAATCTTTGGAACCCTCCAGGGTGCTCACTTGGCCCCCAGGGAAAGAAGAAGCTCCAGCTCTTTCCAGAGTTTCATCTAGTGCAATTACTCTCCTAAAAGGACTATAAGTTACAGCTAAGACCACACAAATTGAACAAATGCTATCCATGGAAAAGTAGGCCAGTCAAAGCAAGAAGAAAAGGAGGTTCATGGGCAAAGGGGTCTTTGCAATAATTCTTACTTTGTATTACCTTTATTAATTACAAAATTATTTTTATTTAAAAATAAGGTCCTTTCCTAATCCTACTGACAGATACACCAAAAATAGGTATCATTTACAGTTCTCTCTACATTACCAGAACCTGTCTGATAGCTACTTGGAAAGCAAGGTTTCAGTAACCTTCAGCTGTTCCTGTTTCGGTCTAAAACATCGATATTTCCAGATATGGACTCCAAACGTATTTTTATGAGTTTTATCCAAAAGATTAAAAGTTCCCAAAGGTAAGAAGAATGTCTATAAAATGAACAAAATAAACCTAGTAATATCAACAGTGGTCTTTTGTCTTTACTTTTTAAAGTTAAAAACTTAAAATTGTACCTATTTAAAGCAAAAAGAAGAAAAAGATCTATTTCCTGTATTTTGTAGAACAATTCTAGAAGAGAGGGCAGCTTTAGCTATTACTAGCCATACGATTGCACCTGAAAATAGTTGTTGTGTATTCTTATAATAGAACAAAGGAAGCTAAATCTTACCATTTGCTTTCAAAATTCCTTTCCCCATGCTATTACCATGTTTGTCTTCAACACACTTAAAGCTGCACTCCATTTTATATACCTTGTAATTTGTAGCCATGTCATCTGAGCTTCTCGTTTCAAAACCAATCAGCTCCCTATTCATTCACCTGCTCCTGGGTTTTGCAATACTCACTATGCACTTATCATCTCTCCAGTGTTGTCTTAGATCCTTTTCTAGTTTGTGCTGGTTTTGCTTTTTTGAATTTTGTATAGAAATAAGCAAGATATCTGTTATAAACAAATACGTCATATTATCCTCTTTTTGATTTGCATTCATCAACAGTTTCTCAAGTAATTCTTCAGTGACTTCTGAATATTCTGCTAGATTTCTCTAGTAAAGCAGGAAATTCGTAAGTCTGCTTTTGCACACTGAAAGACTATTTAATTTATTAGTAGACAGCATGGAAACAGTTACGTACCAGGTTGCATTCAAAATTGAAGAGATCCTTTCTCCTAATTTCAGCATTCAGATTAAGCTACAAACCAAAAGCACCTTATCACTTTAATTACCTCCCCTTTGGTCAAGGAAATCAGACAGTTAGGAGAATAAAAATCTATATTAGACATTTATTTTGTTTTTAATCTTATAATAGCAGTCACCTGTGAACAGGACTTACAGAATCTTTTTATAGGTGAGCTTAGAGGTCAACATTACCCCAGGAAAGGAGCTCACAATATACCTAAATGAACTGATACTGGGATGCCTGCTTGTTGGCTTACTTTTGCTACATGAGAAATCATATAAAGATTAAGTTCTGAAGGAATAAGCCTGGAGATTTGCCTTCAGGGCCTTTAAAGAATTTTGAAGTCTTCCTTTTTTGAAAGAAAATTTCAATGATAAATCAGGCTGGCAGAGGAGTTACAGATATATATTTTTTTAATTATA